>NW_022323619.1:6351-19389 GCF_002776525.5 Piliocolobus tephrosceles
AAAAAAAAAAAAAAAAAAAAAAACGGCTGGGTGCGGTGGCTCACGCTTGTAATCCCAGCACTTTGGGAGGCCGAGGCAGCCGGATCATGAGGTCAGGAGATCGAGACCATCCTGGCTAACACGGTGAAACCCCGTGTCTACTAAAAATACAAAAAAATTAGCCAGGTATGGTGGCAGGCACCTGTAGTCCCAGCTATTCGGGAGGCTGAGGCAGGAGAATGGCATGAACCCGGGAGGAGGAGCTTGCAGTGAGCCGAGATCGCACCACTGCACTCTAGCCTGGACAACAGAGCAACACTCCGTCTCAAATAAAATAAAAATTAAAAAAAAAGAATGTTCATAGCAGCACTATTCCTAAGAGTCCCAATTTAGAAACAAGCCAAATCATCAACAGTGAAATAAATATACCACAGACAGCTATGAAATCTGATAAACTGCAGCTACATTTTGCAACATGATGAATCTTATAAAAAGAGAAAGAAGGTGTGTTCAAGAACACATACTGTATGATTCAATTTACATAAAATTCAAAAACAGGCAAAGAAGTCAAAACCTACCCACCTTTGAGAAGGAAGAAAGGGTGCTGATGGAGAGAGGTAATGGGGTCCTCAGGGGCTGGCTGTGTCTCTTCCTTGTCTGCTGTAGTAAATCCGTAAGCATCTTCTCTATCATAATTTATTAAGCTGTACATTTCATACTGTGCATTGTTTTGTATGAGTGTCACTGAGTCCAAACTCGTTCTGCTTGCTGCACAAAGGCCAGTAAGTTGAGAGACAAGGAGTTGGAGCAAAGAAATCCAGTTTCTTTTTTTCTTTTTTTTTGAGATGGAGTCTTGTTGTATCACCAGGCTGAAGTGCAGTGGCGCAATCTTGGCTCACTGCAACCCCCAACTCCCTGGTTCAAGCGACTCTCCTGCCTCAGCCTCCCAAGTACCTGAGATTACAGGCACACACCTGGCAAAAGAATAGTATCCAGAATATAGTAAGAACACCTATAGGAAGAAAAAGAGACAGAAACACAGGCAAGAGAATTATTGAACAGGTACTTCACAGATGAAAATATCCAGTCCAGGCACAGTGGCTCACACTTGTAATCAGAGTGCTTTGGGAGGCTGAGGTGGCCAGCTAATATTTGTATTTTTAGTAGAGACAGGGGTTTCACCATGTTGGCCAGGATGATCTTGATCTCCTGACCTAGTGATCCACCCACCCGCCTCAGCCTCCCAAAACACTGGGATTACAGACATGAGGCACTGCACCCGGCCAGAAAGCCACTTTATTAGGACAGCCAGCAAGCCAAGATGGTGGACTAATGCCCTATAGAACCAGCTCAGAATTAAGTGGGCTTTGCCTTGTCTTTTATCTTTAGGTAAGAGGGAAAGGAGGGTGACAACCACAGGTGTCTGGGCACCAACAAAGGTCCTCGGTAATGGTCTCTCATATGGTGACAGCCAAACCTCCTCGTTCCCATAAATCTTTAACAAAACAGTTGCTCACATACGTCCCCATTCATCCACATGATTGCTGTTTTTGAGTTTTATGTCAGTCCTCTAAAATTATCCTAGCCTATGGGCAGAGGCTCCTTCAACAAAACTGGCGTTCGTTATGCTGCTTCACTGTTTGGTGGGTATTCAATGTCAATTAAAGCAGCTTTGAATAAAAGGGCACCTGCTCCATGCCCTCTGTTCCTTCTTCATTTTCCTCTGCCCTGAGGCTGACGTGCTCATGGGCCAGCTGGTGCCTTAGTTACCATGCTGGACCCTGAGAACCAGTTCTGGGCATAACATACATGAGCTAGAAAGAGCCAAGATCCCTGAGGCCAACGTGCCTTCCACAGACTTCCTGCCTCTGGATTTTTATGTGAGAGAAATAAACCTTTACCTGGGGTAAGACACTGCAGTTGGGTCAACTGAATACAAATCATATCCTAACTGAAACAAAGAGCCAGATCACAAATCTAAAGCTCACAGCCATCTACACCCATCGTTTTCCCACAGCCTCTCAGAGTCTTACACTGTTATGCATGAACTATTCTGGAAATTTCACGTCAAAGAAAAAGCAATCAAATCCATTTATGTAAAAATGAATATTGGGGCACTGCCAAAAAAAACTTTAATTGGAAACTTTCTGCTTTGTTACACCTTAAAAAATCAAACAGTGTTTTATGGCATTGATTTTTCTCTTTTTCAGCTATGGCAGCTGTTGCTTTGTAAAATTGGAATGTGACCTTTTTCTTCTTCCCACATGATTTACTCACTCGTGTGTTAATACTTGGCAAATGATTTTTTCCTGAATATGCAGATATTTCTAAGCACTTTGCTTGGTTTTTCCCGTGACAATTTCAGGGTACACTTAATGTCATTTGGAATATTTTACATGGAAATAAAAAGAGGGAACAGAAGGAAATATGAAAAGATGTGATTCACTAGCTTAAAAAGCCATTTCCTTGGTAAAGGGTCACTGAAAATGTTTCACGAGAAATATACGGCCACATAATCAAACAGAATAAAGCAGAAATTCAGTTTGAGGGCTGTCTACTGGCATAAGCGACGCAAAGATGAGTCCTTAACTGGAACGTTAGATCTCAGGCATGCCTCATCTGAGAAATTCACAAGTCATTTTATAACATCCAGATTTTGAATTTTCAACTAACTTATGAGTTTCTTGATTGCTACTTTTAGTCAGAATCTCATCCAAATAGTATTTTTTATGACCTCCGTTGAGATTTTCAGGGCAGGGTTCTCTATCCTTCACCTACTTTGGCCCTACCTAACTTCATTCCCATTACAAAGTGGACCCCTTAGTGCAACTGTGTGTCTCAGATATGCAAGAAGAGAGCTATGCACTGAATGTTTGTGTCCCCACCCTCCATCACCAAAATTCCCATGTTAAACCCCGAATCTCCAACGTGATGGGATTTGCAAGTAGGGCCTTTGAAAGGTAATTAAATTCAATGAGGTCTTAAGTTGGAGTCCCCATGATAAGATTACTGTCCTTAGAAGAGCAGAAAGGAGAGCTCATTCTCTCTCCACCATGTGAGAACACAGCAAGAACGCAGCCGTCTGCAAGCGAGCAAGAGAGCCCTCACCAAGAACCAAATCTGCTGATGCCTTGATCTTGTACTTCAGCCTCCCGATCTGTGAGAAATTCATGTTTGTTATTTAAGCCGCCCAGGCCTCACTATTTTGTTAAAGCAGCCCAACTTGACTAAGACACAGGGGATTAGTGTAGCTTGAGAGAGGTTCAAGTTCTGCACACGGTACAGATTCAAGGAAAACAGGACTTGCCCACAAGGAACTAGATTGAGCCAGTACCCTTCAGAGAACAGAAGAGCTAGAAAATAAGGGAGAAGGGACTGGAAAGTAAGAGGGAAGGGATGTGTGCGTGCCTGTCTGAAACAGGTACTACAGGGAGGAGTTGGTGACGCAATGTATTCTACACCATCTTCTGATCTCTGTGTTCATGCTCCACTCCATGTAAGGCTGGGCTCTTTCTTGTGATGGGCTGCATCTTCCATGATGGCAGGTCACCATCAATGACTCACTCCTCTCACTTCTTATATTATTAAATATCTATAAGAATGGACTGCTCCACAGATCAGCCTTGCCCTCAGAGTTGGGTCAAGAGGGAGAAGAACTGGAGAGGAGGATAAACAAGCTTTTGCAGCTCACCAGGAGGAGGTAACTTCAAATTTGTTTGAAAATTGGCTCTTTTATCTCACTGGGAGGTGAGACTAGAGATAAATGACAAAAGAAGGAGAGAAATGAACCAAAGCTCCCGTACCGCCATCAAGAGCCCACCACCCGCTCCACCTCTGCACAATTGCTAATGATTGATCTCCCTCTCCTCTCTCTTCTATCGCACCCCTACCTTGCTTAGCTCCAAGTATCACATCTCAGTAGCTTTTTAAATATTAGACAAAGTAGTACTGAGCCTCAGCTTCTCCATACTATCTCCAAAGATGGTTGTGAAAATTAGAATGAGGTCATATGGGCAGTGACTCTCACACTGCCTGGTATATAAAGGGAACTCAATAAAAGTTTATTTCTCCTTGCATATTACAAAGATAGAGTGTGACATGAACAAAAACTGCAGAGCCCTTGTTAAAACCCCTAGATTTTCTCTTTTGTTGCGTAGACCTAAAACAGGAAACCTCTTGCTTGGGTAACTTCCTGAAACTTTAAGCCTCAGTTCCACATCTGTAAAACTGTGATAAAATTATTTCCTCATAGGAGGATCTGTAAAATAAAAAGATGAGATAATGCCTCTAGAATCTTTAACATAGGATCTGAAACATGGCATTTTTCAACAAATGGTAGCACCTGATAACGATGAAGCAGGATTCTACAACAGCTTTTTCTGGTTAAGCTTGGATTCAAATTTTGGGAGTGCAGACAACACCTCCACACACCACCCCTAATATAGGTTTATACCTGTTGATATGGATGGCAGCTTTTTAATGTATCTGGGTGAAAAGAATGCTGCATAGATTTCTCATGGTTTTCTAATTCAATGAATCCAATACAGTTGAAGTGTAAATAAGAGAAAAATACATTTAATTTATTAGATTAGTCCTAATTGATCAATGCTGAGAAAACAAAGCATGGAAGGAACATTTATGCTTTGAGCAGTATTGTACTGAAAATTTAAGGTGGAGAGCAAAAGGCAGAAAGGAATTTACAGGTGCCACAAGCCCCTATTTGATCATTTAGTCTGGCAGGAGGGTTGCACAATCCACATATTCCTGCAGGTAAACAGTGCAAAGACAGATGTATCCACCTGCATGTATATTCTCCCCTGGCCACACTGCTTGCAGGAATGTATGCTTTTTCCATCTGAAAATCCTTAAAGGAATCTGACAAACCATAGAATTCCTCTAAACAAGTATCTGACTACCTCCTAATGTTTGGAAATAGAAGCATAGATAAATGACTAAATTGGCAAAGAACTTGCTAGGGGAACATTGATTGGCTCTTCACCATATTTCTACAACTCTTAAGGGAATGATCCTGCTAGAAAATGTTTGCAAAGAGAGTTTAAGAAAGAAATTTAACCTTCTTCCCTGATTCCTCAAAAATCATTCATCACACCAGGGGCTGAAATAAAGGATGTTTTGGACTACTAAGAAGTCTCTGCCGGGCGCGGTGGCTCAAGCCTGTAATCCCAGCACTTTGGGAGGCCTAGGTGGGTGGATCACGAGGTCAGGAGATCGAGACCGTCCTGACTAACATGGTGAAACCCTGTCTCTACTAAAAATACAAAAAATTAGCCAGGTGTGGTGGTGAGCGCCTGTAGTCCCAGTTACTCAGGAGGCTGAGGCAGGAGAATGGCATGAACCTGGGAGGCGGAGCTTGCAGTGAGCCAAGATCATGCCACTGCACTCCAGCCTGGGCGACAGAGCAAGACTCCGTCTCAAAAAAAAAAAAAAAAAGAAGTCTCCACTGGGTGTGAGGTGCCTCTTCTTATCTTGGCGTCTCCCTATCTCACATTTCCTGCAAGTTACAGAGAGAAAA
Organism: Piliocolobus tephrosceles; assembly: GCF_002776525.5. NCBI lineage: Eukaryota > Metazoa > Chordata > Mammalia > Primates > Cercopithecidae > Piliocolobus > Piliocolobus tephrosceles. The sequence continues at coordinate 11,864 of NW_022323619.1, forward strand.
ATTGTTCTTCTCAATGGAGAATATACCCATAACACACAACTACAGAAGAATAAAAGATATAACTTGATACTCAGACAAAAAACAATGAATGCACTAGAGTCTCCTTTGAGGGAAGAATTAATACACTTCTTGGAAACGTTTGTGGAAGCCACAGCTACCCACGAGGCAAAAGGCCCAAGAGACTTGCAGCCTGAAGACAACGGCCCTACATGGAGAGCCGGCTCCTACCAACTTCCAATTAGAGTCACCCCTTAGATGAGGGAATTGCTTGAGAAGCTGTACGATTTAGTAGTTAGGCTCCCAGGGCTCAAATCTCAGATCTGTCACTCTGTTCCTTGCACAACTTATTTAACCATATCATGCCCTGTGTTCCTTCTTCTGAAAAAAAAGGCCAATTCCTGAAGTTAAGCATGAATCCTAATCAGTATTTCCAAGAGTCCCTAGAACACAAGAGGTGCTGTGATTATGAGTTCTCACTCTGTTCTTCTGCCTAGATCACCTCCCTCCTACAGTGCAGAATCTCCTGGAGGGAGGTGATTTAGGAAGCAAAACAAAGTGAGAATTCTGTCTCTACCATTCTGTCTCTACCACTTGGAGCTCTGGACTCCTGGATGCATGAACGCCAGCTTCTGAGCCAGGTGCCACTGCCCTGACTGATACTGTAGTCAGGTCGAGGGCCGTTTGGCCCTTCCATCTCTTCTGCCAGGTGAGATTGCAGCAAGGCGGCCCTCATTGGACACCTCATCTGCTGGCACCTTGATCTTGGACTTCCCAGTCTCCAGAACAGTGAGAAATAAATCTGTTGTTTAGAATGTACCCAGTCCTTGGTATTTTGTTACATCAGCCTGAGTGGACTACGACGGACACAGTCGCATCTTGGAGCAATTGAAATGTCAGTCTACTCCATCTGCTTGGGTATCAGAAGAGGGCCCAGTGCAAAATGGAAAGGCAGGGGCTCTTGTTCATAAAGCAGGAACATTTGTTCTTTGCTCAGCAGTCTCTACTAGTCCTGTGCTTATTTCCTATTTAATGTCACTCTCCTGGGGGCATGGAGATCTACATGTGGGGAGTGCAGACTCACACAGGTGCCCAAGGTGTCCATGGAGTGCAGCTCACAACTCCTTACAGAGGTGGATGCACCTGACCATGACCGCCCATGGCCTGGCCCAGGGGCACCAGACAGAGGTGGTACGGTGGGCAGGGGAGAATCTGCCCTGGGGGAGGGAGGACAGTGCACCCACCCAGCACCAGCCACAACACATACTCTATTGCTCCATCAGTCACCAACAGAACACAAAGTCAAGGAACAAATGAAGAACTTCAACAGGGCGACCACAAAGAATTAAATCAAAGCGCACAGATCACACACTCTCACAACTGGTGCTGACAGGAAACTTGCATTAGTTCATCCCTTTAGAAAAGAACACCTGGTCTCATCCGAAATGTAATTCCATCATTTGAGGCTTGTGATGAGACTGTCACCTCCTCCAGCTACTCCCAGCTGCCAACTGCCTGAGAAAGTCTCAGCGCTGAGACACCGGAAGGATTTTTGCACTTCAAGCAACGAGCATCTTGACTTCTAGTCCATGAAAATGGACTTTCATCATTGGCTGAACAAACAAAAGGGCAGATTCCATGATTAAAAAGCCAATACGCCACACTCTGGCTAGAAAAACAAAGAGCTGTAACAGCACGGCCATACAGATATCCAGAGAAATCAATTCACAAAAACTCACCAGTTAGCGCCCATACCATCCTCAGGTTTTCATTTATAATGTGGGAATTGTAACAAAATCCACCTTCTAGGGTTGCTGTGAGGATTAATATAACAAACACAGAGCTGAGCCCAGAATCTGACATATAAAGCATTCAATAAGCAATAACCAATGTGGTGGTTATTATTGCGAAGAGCATATTTGGTTACAAGCACATGGAAGGTAGAACCCAATTATCACAGACAGACCAGATCAAAACACAATGATACGAAAAGCATCCAGACAGGATGTAGTGCAGAGGCCATTCAGTTCAGCACCTGGGAATTCCTGTTGATGGGTAAGTGTGACAATAATTCTGTGGTCACTATTAGGTTGGTGCAAAAGTTATTACGATTTTTGTCATTAAAAGTAATGGTAGCGGAGGGCGGAGCAAGATGGCCGAATAGGAGCAGCTTCAGTCTCCAACTCCCAGCGCGAGCGACACAGAAGACCGGCGATTTCTGCATTTTCAACTGAGGTACTGGGGTCATCTCACTCGGGAGTGCCGGACAATCGGTGCTGGTCAGCTGCTGCAGCCCGACCAGCGAGAGCTGAAGCAGGGCGAGGCATCGCCTCACCTGGGAAGCGCGAGGGGGAAGGGAGTCCCTTTTCCTAGCCAGGGGAACTGAGACACACAACACCTGGAAAATCGGGTAACTCCCACCCCAATACTGCGCTGTAACACCGGCACACCGGAGATTGTATCCCACACCTGGCCGGGAGGGTCCCACGCCCACGGAGCCTCTCTCCTTGCTAACACAGCAGTCTGCGGCAATCTAACCGCAAGGCAGCAGCGAGGCTGGGGGAGGGGCGCCCGCCATCGCTGAGGCTTAAGTAGGTAACTAAAGCCGCTGGGAAGCTGGAACTGGGTGGAGCTCACAGCAGCTCAAGGAAACCTGCCTGTCTCTGTAGACTGCGCCTCTGGGGACAGGGCTCAGCTAAAGGAGTAGAAGCCTGTGAAACGCCAACGACTCTGTCTGACAGCTTTGAAGAGAGCAGGGGATCTCCCAACACGGAGGTTGAGATCTGAGAAGGGGCAGTCTGCCTGCTCAAGTGGGTCACTGACCCCTGAGTAGCCTAACTGGGAGACATCCCCCACTAGGGGCAGTCTGACACCCCACACCTCACAGGGTGGAGTACACCCCTGAGAGGAAGCTTCCAAAGCAAGAATCAGACAGGTGCACTCACTGTTCAGCAATATTCTATCTTCTGCAACCTCTGCTGCTGATACCCAGGCAAACAGGGTCTGGAGTGGACCTCAAGCAATCTCCAACAGACCTATAGCTGAGGGTCCTGACAGTCAGAAGGAAACCTATCAAACAGGAAGGACACCTATATCAAAACCCCATCAGTACGTCACCATCATCAAAGACCAGTGACAGATAAAACCACAAAGATGGGGAAAAAGCAGGGCAGAAAAGCTGGAAATTCAAAAAACAAGAGCGCATCTCCTCCTGCAAAGGAGCACAGCCCATCGCCAGCAACGGATCAAAGCTGGTCAGAGAATGATTTTGATGAGATGAGAGAAGAAGGCTTCAGTCCATCAAACCTCTCAGAGCTAAAGGAGGAATTACGTACCCAGCGCAAAGAAACTAAAAATCTTGAAAAAAAAGTGGAAGAATTGACAGCTAGACTAATTAATGCAGAGAAGGTCATAAACGAAATGACAGAGATGAAAACCATGTCACGAGAAATACGTGACAAATGCACAAGCTTCAGTAACCGACTCGATCAACTGGAAGAAAGAGTATCAGCGATTGAGGATCAAATGAATGAAATGAAGCGAGAAGAGAAACCAAAAGAAAAAAGAAGAAAAAGAAATGAACAAAGCCTGCAAGAAGTATGGGATTATGTAAAAAGACCAAATCTACGTCTGATTGGGGTGCCTGAAAGTGAGGGGGAAAATGGAACCAAATTGGAAAACACTCTACAGGATATCATCCAGGAGAACTTCCCCAACCTAGCAGGCCAGGCCAACATTCAAATTCAGGAAATACAGAGAACGCCACAAAGATACTCCTCGAGAAGAGCAACTCCAAGACACATAATTGCCAGATTCACCAAAGTTGAAATGAAGGAAAAAATCTTAAGGGCAGCCAGAGAGAAAGGTCGGGTTACCCACAAAGGGAAGCCCATCAGACTGACAGCAGATCTCTCGGCAGAAACTCTACAAGCCAGAAGAGAGTGGGGGCCAATATTCAACGTTCTTAAAGAAAAGAATTTTAAACCCAGAATTTCATATCCAGCCAAACTAAGTTTCATAAGTGAAGGAGAAATAAAATTCTTTACAGATAAGCAAATGCTTAGAGATTTTGTCACCACCAGGCCTGCCTTACAAGAGACCCTGAAGGAAGCCCTAAACATGGAAAGGAACAACCGGTACCAGCCACTGCAAAAACATGCCAAAATGTAAAGACCATCGAGCCTAGGAAGAAACTGCATCAACTAATGAGCAAAATAACCAGTTAATATCATAATGGCAGGATCAAGATCACACATAACAATATTAACCTTAAATGTAAATGGACTAAATGCTCCAATTAAAAGACACAGACTGGCAAACTGGATAAAGAGTCAAGACCCATCAGTCTGCTGTCTTCAGGAGACCCATCTCACATGCAGAGACATACATAGGCTCAAAATAAAAGGATGGAGGAAGATCTACCAAGCAAATGGAGAACAAAAAAAAGCAGGGGTTGCAATCCTAGTCTCTGATAAAACAGACTTTAAACCATCAAAGATCAAAAGAGACAAAGAAGGCCATTACATAATGGTAAAGGGATCAATCCAACAGGAAGAGCTAACTATCCTAAATATATATGCACCTAATACAGGAGCACCCAGATTCATAAAGCAAGTCCTTAGAGACTTACAAAGAGACTTAGACTCCCATACAATAATAATGGGAGACTTCAACACTCCACTGTCAACATTAGACAGATCAACGAGACAGAAAGTTAACAAGGATATCCAGGAATTGAACTCATCTCTGCACCAAGCGGACCTAATAGACATCTATAGAACTCTCCACCCCAAGTCAACAGAATATACATTCTTCTCAGCACCACATCACACTTATTCCAAAATTGACCACATAATTGGAAGTAAAGCACTCCTCAGCAAATGTAAAAGAACAGAAATTATAACAAACTGTCTCTCTGACCACAGTGCAATCAAACTAGAACTCAGGACTAAGAAACTCAATCAAAACCGCTCAACTACATGGAAACTGAACAACCTGCTCCTGAATGACTACTGGGTACATAATGAAATGAAAGCAGAAATAAAGATGTTCTTTGAATCCAATGAGAACAAAGATACAACATACCAGAATCTCTGGGACACATTTAAAGCAGTATGTAGAGGGAAATTTATAGCACTAAGTGCCCACAAGAGAAAGCAGGAAAGATCTAAAATTGACACTCTAACATCACAATTAAAAGAACTAGAGAGGCAAGAGCAAACACATTCAAAAGCTAGCAGAAGGCAAGAAATAACTAAGATCAGAGCAGAACTGAAGGAGATAGAGACACAAAAAACCCTCCAAAAAATCAATGAATCCAGGAGTTGGTTTTTTGAAAAGATCAACAAAATTGACAGACCGCTAGCAAGATTAATAAAGAAGAAAAGAGAGAGGAATCAAATAGACGCAATAAAAAATGATAAAGGGGATATCACCACCGACCCCACAGAAATACAAACTACCATCAGAGAATACTATAAACACCTCTACGCAAATCAACTAGAAAATCTAGAAGAAATGGATAATTTCCTGGACGCGTACCCTCTTCCAAGACTAAACCAGGAAGAAGTTGAATCCCTGAATAGACCAATAGCAGCCTCTGAAATTGAGGCAACAATTAATAGCTGCCCACCAAAAAAAGCCCAGGACCAGATGGATTCACAGCTGAATTCTACCAGAGGTACAAGGAGGAGCTGGTACCATTCCTTCTGAAACTATTCCAATCAATAGAAAAAGAGGGAATCCTCCCTAACTCATTTTATGAGGCCAACATCATCCTGATACCAAAGCCTGGCAGAGACACAACAAAAAAAGAGAATTTTAGACCAATCTCCCTGATGAACATCGATGCAAAAATCCTCAATAAAATCCTGGCAAACCGGATTCAGCAGCACATCAAAAAGCTTATCCACCATGATCAAGTGGGCTTCATCCCTGGGATGCAAGGCTGGTTCAACATTCGCAAATCAATCAACGTAATCCAGCATATAAACAGAACCAAAGACAAGAACCACATGATTATCTCAATAGATGCAGAAAAGGCTTTTGACAAAATTCAACAGCCCTTCATGCTAAAAACGCTCAATAAATTCGGTATTGATGGAACGTACCTCAAAATAATAAGAGCTATTTATGACAAACCCACAGCTAATATCATACTGAATGGGCAAAAACTGGAAAAATTCCCTTTGAAAACTGGCACAAGACAGGGATGCCCTCTCTCACCACTCCTATTCAACATAGTGTTGGAAGTTCTGGCTAGGGCAATCAGGCAAGAGAAAGAAATCAAGGGTATTCAGTTAGGAAAAGAAGAAGTCAAATTGTCCCTGTTTGCAGATGACATGATTGTGTATTTAGAAAACCCCATCGTCTCAGCCCAAAATCTTCTTAAGCTGATAAGCAACTTCAGCAAAGTCTCAGGATACAAAATTAATGTGCAAAAATCACAAGCATTCTTATACACCAGTAACAGACAAGCAGAGAGCCAAATCAGGAATGAACTTCCATTCACAATTGCTTCAAAGAGAATCAAATACCTAGGAATCCAACTTACAAGGGATGTAAAGGACCTCTTCAAGGAGAACTACAAACCACTGCTCAGTGAAATCAAAGAGGACACAAACAAATGGAAGAACATACCATGCTCATGGATAGGAAGAATCAATATCGTGAAAATGGCTATACTGCCCAAGGTTATTTATAGATTCAATGCCATCCCCATCAAGCTACCAATGAGTTTCTTCACCGAATTGGAAAAAACTGCTTTAAAGTTCATATGGAACCAAAAAAGAGCCCGCATTGCCAAGACAATCCTAAGTCAAAAGGACAAAGCCGGAGGCGTCACGCTACCTGACTTCAAACTATACTACAAGGCTACAGTAACCAAAACAGCATGGTACTGGTACCAAAACAGAGATATAGACCAATGGAACAGAACGGAGCCTTCAGAAATAATGCCACACATCTACAACCATCTGATATTTGACAAACCTGAGAAAAACAAGAAATGGGGAAAGGATTCCCTATTTAATAAATGGTGCTGGGAAAATTGGCTAGCCATAAGTAGAAAGCTGAAACTGGATCCTTTCCTTACTCCTTATACGAAGATTAATTCAAGATGGATTAGAGACTTAAATGTTAGACCTAATACCATAAAAACCCTAGAAGAAAATCTAGGTAGTACCATTCAGGACATAGGCATGGGCAAGGACTTCATGTCTAAAACACCAAAAGCAACGGCAGCAAAAGCCAAAATTGACAAATGGGATCTCATTAAACTAAAGAGCTTCTGCACAGCAAAAGAAACTACCATCAGAGTGAACAGGCAACCTACAGAATGGGAGAAAATTTTTGCAATCTACTCATCTGACACAGGGCTCATTTCCAGAATCTACAAAGAACTCAAACAAATATACAAGAAAAAAACAAACAACCCCATCAAAAAGTGGGGAAAGGATATGAACAGACATTTCTCAAAAGAAGACATTCATACAGCCAACAGACACATGAAAAAATGCTCATCATCACTG
>NW_022323620.1:0-2326 GCF_002776525.5 Piliocolobus tephrosceles
AGGATAATGGCCTCCAGCTTCATCTATTTTCCTGCAAAACACCTGATTTCATTCCTTTGCCTGGCTGCATAGTATGCCATGGTATATATATACCAGATGTTCTTTATCCAGTCTATCATTGATGGGCATTTCGGTTGATTCCGTGTCTTTGCTATTGTGAATAGTGCCTCATTGAACATACACTTGCATATGTCTTAATAATAGAACCATTTATATTCCTTCAAATATATGCCCAGTAATTGGTTTGCTGGCTCAGTGAATGCTATTTTGGTCTCTTCGTCTTTGAGAATTTGACAGACTATTTTCCCCAACAGTTGAACTGATTGACACTCCCACCAACAGAGTAAAAATATTCCTTTTCTCTGCAACCTCACCATGATCTCTTATTTTTTTGACATTTTAATAACAGCCATTCTGTCTGGTTGAGGTGGTATCTCACTGGAGTTTTGATTGGCTTTTCTCTAGTGATCAGTGATGTTGAGCTTTTTTCATATGCTTCTTGGCAGCATGTATGTCTTCTTTTGGAAGGTGTCTGTGCATGTCCTTTGCCCACATTTTAATGGAGTGGTTTTTTTCTGGTAAATTTGTTTAAATTCCTTGGAGACGCTGGATATTAGACCTTTGTCACGTGCACAGATTGCAAAAATTTTCTCCCATTCTCTGGGTTGTCTGTTTACTCTGTTGATAGTTTCTCTTGTTCTGCAGAAGTTCTTTACTTTAAATAAATCCTGTTTGCCAATGCTCGCTTTTGATGCAACTATGTTTAGCATCTTTGTCATGTAATTTTCTCCCGTGCCTATTTCCTGAATGGTATTGCCTAGGTGTTTTCTAAAGATTTTATAGTTTTGGGGTTTACCTTGAAGTATTTAATCCACCTTGAGTTATTTTTGTATATGGTGTAAGGAAGGGGTGTAGTTTCAATTTTCTGCATAAGGCAAGCCTTTGTTCAACAGGGAGTCCTTTACCAATTGCTTGTTTTTGTCACGTTTGTCAAAGTTCAGACGGTTTTAGGTGTGCAGTCTTATTTTGGGTTCTCTACTCTATTGCATTGGTCTATGTGTCAGTTCTTGTACCGGTACCATACTGTTTGGTTACTTTAGATTGTAGTATAGTTTGAATTCAGGTGGCGTGAAGCCTCTAGCTTTGTTCTTTTTGCTTAGGATGGCCTTGGCTATTTGGGCTCTTTTTTGGTTACATGTGGATTTCAAAAAAATTTTTTTTCTAGTTGTATGAAGAATGTCAGTAGAAGATTAGTGGGTATAGCATTGAATGGATAAATTGCTTTGGGCGATATGGCCACTTTCATGATATTGATTCTTCTTCTCCATGAGGATGGAATGTTTTTCCATTTGTTTGTGTCATCCCTGATTTATTTGAGCAGAGATTTGTCTTTCTCCTTGTAGAGATACTTCACTTCCCTTGTTAGTTGCATTCCTAGCGATATTATTCCTTTTGTGGCAAATGTGAAAAAAGTTCATTTGTGATTTGGCTCTCACCTTGCCTGTTATTGGTGTATAGGACTGCTAGTGATTTCTGTACATTGATTTTGTATCCTAAGACTTTGCTTTGAGGTATATTCCCTCAACACCTAATTTATTGAGAGTTTTTATTATGAAGGAATGCTGAATTTTATCAAAAACTTTTTCTGCGTCTGTTAAGATAATCACGTGGTTTTTATCTTTGTTTCTGTTTATTTGATGAATCATATTTGTTGATTTGCATGTGTTGAACCAATCTTGCATCCCAGAAATCAAGCCTACTTGATCCTGGTGGATAAGCTTTTTGATATGCTGCTGGATACGGTTTGCCAGCATTTTGATGAACATTTTTGCATCAATGTTCTTCAAGGATATTGACCTGAAGTTTTCTTTTTTTGTTTGTTTGTTTGTCTCTGTCAGGTTTTGGTATGAGGATGATGTTGGCCTCGTAGAATGAGTCAGGGAGACGTTCCTCCTTTTCCAATTTGTTTGGAAATGTTTCAGTAAGAATAGTACCAGCTCTTCTTTCATAACCACTTTGAACTTACTTACCTCTGAAATAATCCTGACTCCAAATAATGCCACATGTAAACTTCAACATAAGATTTTAGTGGGGATGCAACTGAACCTATAATAGTGGAAAGGGAATTGGCAGACCTATATGTATACTATTACCCATGTGTAGTTGTAAACACAGACACACGCTCATATATGTATAAATTATATTAAAAAAATCTTTCTCAAAATTCTAAATCAGCTTGTAAATGTAAACACCACATGGTTAATTGTGGAAACTTCTGAATAGGGGGCTGAATTTTGGAGGAACTTTCCAAAGGGGAGAATTGTGA
>NW_022323621.1:0-13038 GCF_002776525.5 Piliocolobus tephrosceles
CAGTGATGATGAGCATTTTTTCATGTGTCTGTTGGCTGTATGAATGTCTTCTTTTGAGAAATGTCTGTTCATATCCTTTCCCCACTTTTTGATGGGGTTGTTTGTTTTTTTCTTGTATATTTGTTTGAGTTCTTTGTAGATTCTGGAAATGAGCCCTGTGTCAGATGAGTAGATTGCAAAAATTTTCTCCCATTCTGTAGGTTGCCTGTTCACTCTGATGGTAGTTTCTTTTGCTGTGCAGAAGCTCTTTAGTTTAATGAGATCCCATTTGTCAATTTTGGCTTTTGCTGCCGTTGCTTTTGGTGTTTTAGACATGAAGTCCTTGCCCATGCCTATGTCCTGAATGGTACTACCTAGATTTTCTTCTAGGGTTTTTATGGTATTAGGTCTAACATTTAAGTCTCTAATCCATCTTGAATTAATCTTCGTATAAGGAGTAAGGAAAGGATCCAGTTTCAGCTTTCTACTTATGGCTAGCCAATTTTCCCAGCACCATTTATTAAATAGGGAATCCTTTCCCCATTTCTTGTTTTTCTCAGGTTTGTCAAATATCAGATGGTTGTAGATGTGTGGCATTATTTCTGAAGGCTCCGTTCTGTTCCATTGGTCTATATCTCTGTTTTGGTACCAGTACCATGCTGTTTTGGTTACTGTAGCCTTGTAGTATAGTTTGAAGTCAGGTAGCGTGACGCCTCCGGCTTTGTCCTTTTGACTTAGGATTGTCTTGGCAATGCGGGCTCTTTTTTGGTTCCATATGAACTTTAAAGCAGTTTTTTCCAATTCGGTGAAGAAACTCATTGGTAGCTTGATGGGGATGGCATTGAATCTATAAATTACCTTGGGCAGTATGGCCATTTTCACAATATTGATTCTGCCTATCCATGAGCATGGTATGTTCTTCCATTTGTTTGTGTCCTCTTTGATTTCACTGAGCAGTGGTTTGTAGTTCTCCTTGAAGAGGTCCTTTACATCCCTTGTAAGTTGGATTCCTAGGTATTTGATTCTCTTTGAAGCAATTGTGAATGGAAGTTCATTCCTGATTTGGCTCTCTGCTTGTCTGTTACTGGTGTATAAGAATGCTTGTGATTTTTGCACATTAATTTTGTATCCTGAGACTTTGCTGAAGTTGCTTATCAGCTTAAGAAGATTTTGGGCTGAGACGATGGGGTTTTCTAAATACACAATCATGTCATCTGCAAACAGGGACAATTTGACTTCTTCTTTTCCTAACTGAATACCCTTGATTTCTTTCTCTTGCCTGATTGCCCTAGCCAGAACTTCCAACACTATGTTGAATAGGAGTGGTGAGAGAGGGCATCCCTGTCTTGTGCCAGTTTTCAAAGGGAACTTTTCCAGTTTTTGCCCATTCAGTATGATATTAGCTGTGGGTTTGTCATAAATAGCTCTTATTATTTTGAGGTACGTTCCATCAATACCGAATTTGTTGAGCGTTTTTAGCATGAAGGGCTGTTGAATTTTGTCAAAAGCCTTTTCTGCATCTATTGAGATAATCATGTGGTTCTTGTCTTTGGTTCTGTTTATATGCTGGATTACGTTGATTGATTTGCGAATGTTGAACCAGCCTTGCATCCCAGGGATGAAGCCCACTTGATCATGGTGGATAAGCTTTTTGATGTGCTGCTGAATCCGGTTTGCCAGGATTTTATTGAGGATTTTTGCATCGATGTTCATCAGGGAGATTGGTCTAAAATTCTCTTTTTTTGTTGTGTCTCTGCCAGGCTTTGGTATCAGGATGATGCTGGCCTCATAAAATGAGTTAGGGAGGATTCCCTCTTTTTCTATTGATTGGAATAGTTTCAGAAGGAATGGTACCAGCTCCTCCTTGTACCTCTGGTAGAATTCAGCTGTGAATCCATCTGGTCCTGGGCTTTTTTTGGTGGGCAGCTATTAATTGTTGCCTCAATTTCAGAGGCTGCTATTGGTCTATTCAGGGATTCAACTTCTTCCTGGTTTAGTCTTGGAAGAGGGTACGCGTCCAGGAAATTATCCATTTCTTCTAGATTTTCTAGTTGATTTGCGTAGAGGTGTTTATAGTATTCTCTGATGGTAGTTTGTATTTCTGTGGGGTCGGTGGTGATATCCCCTTTATCATTTTTTATTGCGTCTATTTGATTCCTCTCTCTTTTCTTCTTTATTAATCTTGCTAGCGGTCTGTCAATTTTGTTGATCTTTTCAAAAAACCAACTCCTGGATTCATTGATTTTTTGGAGGGTTTTTTGTGTCTCTATCTCCTTCAGTTCTGCTCTGATCTTAGTTATTTCTTGCCTTCTGCTAGCTTTTGAATGTGTTTGCTCTTGCCTCTCTAGTTCTTTTAATTGTGATGTTAGAGTGTCAATTTTAGATCTTTCCTGCTTTCTCTTGTGGGCACTTAGTGCTATAAATTTCCCTCTACATACTGCTTTAAATGTGTCCCAGAGATTCTGGTATGTTGTATCTTTGTTCTCATTGGATTCAAAGAACATCTTTATTTCTGCTTTCATTTCATTATGTACCCAGTAGTCATTCAGGAGCAGGTTGTTCAGTTTCCATGTAGTTGAGCGGTTTTGATTGAGTTTCTTAGTCCTGAGTTCTAGTTTGATTGCACTGTGGTCAGAGAGACAGTTTGTTATAATTTCTGTTCTTTTACATTTGCTGAGGAGTGCTTTACTTCCAATTATGTGGTCAATTTTGGAATAAGTGTGATGTGGTGCTGAGAAGAATGTATATTCTGTTGACTTGGGGTGGAGAGTTCTATAGATGTCTATTAGGTCCGCTTGGTGCAGAGATGAGTTCAATTCCTGGATATCCTTGTTAACTTTCTGTCTCGTTGATCTGTCTAATGTTGACAGTGGAGTGTTGAAGTCTCCCATTATTATTGTATGGGAGTCTAAGTCTCTTTGTAAGTCTCTAAGGACTTGCTTTATGAATCTGGGTGCTCCTGTATTAGGTGCATATATATTTAGGATAGTTAGCTCTTCCTGTTGGATTGATCCCTTTACCATTATGTAATGGCCTTCTTTGTCTCTTTTGATCTTTGATGGTTTAAAGTCTGTTTTATCAGAGACTAGGATTGCAACCCCTGCTTTTTTTTGTTCTCCATTTGCTTGGTAGATCTTCCTCCATCCTTTTATTTTGAGCCTATGTATGTCTCTGCATGTGAGATGGGTCTCCTGAAGACAGCAGACTGATGGGTCTTGACTCTTTATCCAGTTTGCCAGTCTGTGTCTTTTAATTGGAGCATTTAGTCCATTTACATTTAAGGTTAATATTGTTATGTGTGATCTTGATCCTGCCATTATGATATTAACTGGTTATTTTGCTCATTAGTTGATGCAGTTTCTTCCTAGGCTCGATGGTCTTTACATTTTGGCATGTTTTTGCAGTGGCTGGTACCGGTTGTTCCTTTCCATGTTTAGGGCTTCCTTCAGGGTCTCTTGTAAGGCAGGCCTGGTGGTGACAAAATCTCTAAGCATTTGCTTATCTGTAAAGAATTTTATTTCTCCTTCACTTATGAAACTTAGTTTGGCTGGATATGAAATTCTGGGTTTAAAATTCTTTTCTTTAAGAACGTTGAATATTGGCCCCCACTCTCTTCTGGCTTGTAGAGTTTCTGCCGAGAGATCTGCTGTCAGTCTGATGGGCTTCCCTTTGTGGGTAACCCGACCTTTCTCTCTGGCTGCCCTTAAGATTTTTTCCTTCATTTCAACTTTGGTGAATCTGGCAATTATGTGTCTTGGAGTTGCTCTTCTCGAGGAGTATCTTTGTGGCGTTCTCTGTATTTCCTGAATTTGAATGTTGGCCTGGCCTGCTAGGTTGGGGAAGTTCTCCTGGATGATATCCTGTAGAGTGTTTTCCAATTTGGTTCCATTTTCCCCCTCACTTTCAGGCACCCCAATCAGACGTAGATTTGGTCTTTTTACATAATCCCATACTTCTTGCAGGCTTTGTTCATTTCTTTTTCTTCTTTTTTCTTTTGGTTTCTCTTCTCGCTTCATTTCATTCATTTGATCCTCAATCGCTGATACTCTTTCTTCCAGTTGATCGAGTCGGTTACTGAAGCTTGTGCATTTGTCACGTATTTCTCGTGACATGGTTTTCATCTCTGTCATTTCGTTTATGACCTTCTCTGCATTAATTAGTCTAGCTGTCAATTCTTCCACTTTTTTTTCAAGATTTTTAGTTTCTTTGCGCTGGGTACGTAATTCCTCCTTTAGCTCTGAGAGGTTTGATGGACTGAAGCCTTCTTCTCTCATCTCATCAAAATCATTCTCTGACCAGCTTTGATCCGTTGCTGGCGATGGGCTGTGCTCCTTTGCAGGAGGAGATGCGCTCTTGTTTTTTGAATTTCCAGCTTTTCTGCCCTGCTTTTTCCCCATCTTTGTGGTTTTATCTGTCACTGGTCTTTGATGATGGTGACGTACTGATGGGGTTTTGATATAGGTGTCCTTCCTGTTTGATAGGTTTCCTTCTGACTGTCAGGACCCTCAGCTATAGGTCTGTTGGAGATTGCTTGAGGTCCACTCCAGACCCTGTTTGCCTGGGTATCAGCAGCAGAGGTTGCAGAAGATAGAATATTGCTGAACAGTGAGTGCACCTGTCTGATTCTTGCTTTGGAAGCTTCCTCTCAGGGGTGTACTCCACCCTGTGAGGTGTGGGGTGTCAGACTGCCCCTAGTGGGGGATGTCTCCCAGTTAGGCTACTCAGGGGTCAGTGACCCACTTGAGCAGGCAGACTGCCCCTTCTCAGATCTCAACCTCCGTGTTGGGAGATCCCCTGCTCTCTTCAAAGCTGTCAGACAGAGTCGTTGGCGTTTCACAGGCTTCTACTCCTTTAGCTGAGCCCTGTCCCCAGAGGCGCAGTCTACAGAGACAGGCAGGTTTCCTTGAGCTGCTGTGAGCTCCACCCAGTTCCAGCTTCCCAGCGGCTTTAGTTACCTACTTAAGCCTCAGCGATGGCGGGCGCCCCTCCCCCAGCCTCGCTGCTGCCTTGCGGTTAGATTGCCGCAGACTGCTGTGTTAGCAAGGAGAGAGGCTCCGTGGGCGTGGGACCCTCCCGGCCAGGTGTGGGATACAATCTCCGGTGTGCCGGTGTTACAGCGCAGTATTGGGGTGGGAGTTACCCGATTTTCCAGGTGTTGTGTGTCTCAGTTCCCCTGGCTAGGAAAAGGGACTCCCTTCCCCCTCGCGCTTCCCAGGTGAGGCGATGCCTCGCCCTGCTTCAGCTCTCGCTGGTCGGGCTGCAGCAGCTGACCAGCACCGATTGTCCGGCACTCCCGAGTGAGATGACCCCAGTACCTCAGTTGAAAATGCAGAAATCGCCGGTCTTCTGTGTCGCTCGCGCTGGGAGTTGGAGACTGAAGCTGCTCCTATTCGGCCATCTTGCTCCGCCCTCCGCTACCATTACTTTTAATGACAAAAATCGTAATAACTTTTGCACCAACCTAATAGTGACCACAGAATTATTGTCACACTTACCCATCAACAGGAATTCCCAGGTGCTGAACTGAATGGCCTCTGCACTACATCCTGTCTGGATGCTTTTCGTATCATTGTGTTTTGATCTGGTCTGTCTGTGATAATTGGGTTCTACCTTCCATGTGCTTGTAACCAAATATGCTCTTCGCAATAATAACCACCACATTGGTTATTGCTTATTGAATGCTTTATATGTCAGATTCTGGGCTCAGCTCTGTGTTTGTTATATTAATCCTCACAGCAACCCTAGAAGGTGGATTTTGTTACAATTCCCACATTATAAATGAAAACCTGAGGATGGTATGGGCGCTAACTGGTGAGTTTTTGTGAATTGATTTCTCTGGATATCTGTATGGCCGTGCTGTTACAGCTCTTTGTTTTTCTAGCCAGAGTGTGGCGTATTGGCTTTTTAATCATGGAATCTGCCCTTTTGTTTGTTCAGCCAATGATGAAAGTCCATTTTCATGGACTAGAAGTCAAGATGCTCGTTGCTTGAAGTGCAAAAATCCTTCCGGTGTCTCAGCGCTGAGACTTTCTCAGGCAGTTGGCAGCTGGGAGTAGCTGGAGGAGGTGACAGTCTCATCACAAGCCTCAAATGATGGAATTACATTTCGGATGAGACCAGGTGTTCTTTTCTAAAGGGATGAACTAATGCAAGTTTCCTGTCAGCACCAGTTGTGAGAGTGTGTGATCTGTGCGCTTTGATTTAATTCTTTGTGGTCGCCCTGTTGAAGTTCTTCATTTGTTCCTTGACTTTGTGTTCTGTTGGTGACTGATGGAGCAATAGAGTATGTGTTGTGGCTGGTGCTGGGTGGGTGCACTGTCCTCCCTCCCCCAGGGCAGATTCTCCCCTGCCCACCGTACCACCTCTGTCTGGTGCCCCTGGGCCAGGCCATGGGCGGTCATGGTCAGGTGCATCCACCTCTGTAAGGAGTTGTGAGCTGCACTCCATGGACACCTTGGGCACCTGTGTGAGTCTGCACTCCCCACATGTAGATCTCCATGCCCCCAGGAGAGTGACATTAAATAGGAAATAAGCACAGGACTAGTAGAGACTGCTGAGCAAAGAACAAATGTTCCTGCTTTATGAACAAGAGCCCCTGCCTTTCCATTTTGCACTGGGCCCTCTTCTGATACCCAAGCAGATGGAGTAGACTGACATTTCAATTGCTCCAAGATGCGACTGTGTCCGTCGTAGTCCACTCAGGCTGATGTAACAAAATACCAAGGACTGGGTACATTCTAAACAACAGATTTATTTCTCACTGTTCTGGAGACTGGGAAGTCCAAGATCAAGGTGCCAGCAGATGAGGTGTCCAATGAGGGCCGCCTTGCTGCAATCTCACCTGGCAGAAGAGATGGAAGGGCCAAACGGCCCTCGACCTGACTACAGTATCAGTCAGGGCAGTGGCACCTGGCTCAGAAGCTGGCGTTCATGCATCCAGGAGTCCAGAGCTCCAAGTGGTAGAGACAGAATGGTAGAGACAGAATTCTCACTTTGTTTTGCTTCCTAAATCACCTCCCTCCAGGAGATTCTGCACTGTAGGAGGGAGGTGATCTAGGCAGAAGAACAGAGTGAGAACTCATAATCACAGCACCTCTTGTGTTCTAGGGACTCTTGGAAATACTGATTAGGATTCATGCTTAACTTCAGGAATTGGCCTTTTTTTTCAGAAGAAGGAACACAGGGCATGATATGGTTAAATAAGTTGTGCAAGGAACAGAGTGACAGATCTGAGATTTGAGCCCTGGGAGCCTAACTACTAAATCGTACAGCTTCTCAAGCAATTCCCTCATCTAAGGGGTGACTCTAATTGGAAGTTGGTAGGAGCCGGCTCTCCATGTAGGGCCGTTGTCTTCAGGCTGCAAGTCTCTTGGGCCTTTTGCCTCGTGGGTAGCTGTGGCTTCCACAAACGTTTCCAAGAAGTGTATTAATTCTTCCCTCAAAGGAGACTCTAGTGCATTCATTGTTTTTTGTCTGAGTATCAAGTTATATCTTTTATTCTTCTGTAGTTGTGTGTTATGGGTATATTCTCCATTGAGAAGAACAATTTTTCTCTCTGTAACTTGCAGGAAATGTGAGATAGGGAGACGCCAAGATAAGAAGAGGCACCTCACACCCAGTGGAGACTTCTTTTTTTTTTTTTTTTTGAGACGGAGTCTTGCTCTGTCGCCCAGGCTGGAGTGCAGTGGCATGATCTTGGCTCACTGCAAGCTCCGCCTCCCAGGTTCATGCCATTCTCCTGCCTCAGCCTCCTGAGTAACTGGGACTACAGGCGCTCACCACCACACCTGGCTAATTTTTTGTATTTTTAGTAGAGACAGGGTTTCACCATGTTAGTCAGGACGGTCTCGATCTCCTGACCTCGTGATCCACCCACCTAGGCCTCCCAAAGTGCTGGGATTACAGGCTTGAGCCACCGCGCCCGGCAGAGACTTCTTAGTAGTCCAAAACATCCTTTATTTCAGCCCCTGGTGTGATGAATGATTTTTGAGGAATCAGGGAAGAAGGTTAAATTTCTTTCTTAAACTCTCTTTGCAAACATTTTCTAGCAGGATCATTCCCTTAAGAGTTGTAGAAATATGGTGAAGAGCCAATCAATGTTCCCCTAGCAAGTTCTTTGCCAATTTAGTCATTTATCTATGCTTCTATTTCCAAACATTAGGAGGTAGTCAGATACTTGTTTAGAGGAATTCTATGGTTTGTCAGATTCCTTTAAGGATTTTCAGATGGAAAAAGCATACATTCCTGCAAGCAGTGTGGCCAGGGGAGAATATACATGCAGGTGGATACATCTGTCTTTGCACTGTTTACCTGCAGGAATATGTGGATTGTGCAACCCTCCTGCCAGACTAAATGATCAAATAGGGGCTTGTGGCACCTGTAAATTCCTTTCTGCCTTTTGCTCTCCACCTTAAATTTTCAGTACAATACTGCTCAAAGCATAAATGTTCCTTCCATGCTTTGTTTTCTCAGCATTGATCAATTAGGACTAATCTAATAAATTAAATGTATTTTTCTCTTATTTACACTTCAACTGTATTGGATTCATTGAATTAGAAAACCATGAGAAATCTATGCAGCATTCTTTTCACCCAGATACATTAAAAAGCTGCCATCCATATCAACAGGTATAAACCTATATTAGGGGTGGTGTGTGGAGGTGTTGTCTGCACTCCCAAAATTTGAATCCAAGCTTAACCAGAAAAAGCTGTTGTAGAATCCTGCTTCATCGTTATCAGGTGCTACCATTTGTTGAAAAATGCCATGTTTCAGATCCTATGTTAAAGATTCTAGAGGCATTATCTCATCTTTTTATTTTACAGATCCTCCTATGAGGAAATAATTTTATCACAGTTTTACAGATGTGGAACTGAGGCTTAAAGTTTCAGGAAGTTACCCAAGCAAGAGGTTTCCTGTTTTAGGTCTACGCAACAAAAGAGAAAATCTAGGGGTTTTAACAAGGGCTCTGCAGTTTTTGTTCATGTCACACTCTATCTTTGTAATATGCAAGGAGAAATAAACTTTTATTGAGTTCCCTTTATATACCAGGCAGTGTGAGAGTCACTGCCCATATGACCTCATTCTAATTTTCACAACCATCTTTGGAGATAGTATGGAGAAGCTGAGGCTCAGTACTACTTTGTCTAATATTTAAAAAGCTACTGAGATGTGATACTTGGAGCTAAGCAAGGTAGGGGTGCGATAGAAGAGAGAGGAGAGGGAGATCAATCATTAGCAATTGTGCAGAGGTGGAGCGGGTGGTGGGCTCTTGATGGCGGTACGGGAGCTTTGGTTCATTTCTCTCCTTCTTTTGTCATTTATCTCTAGTCTCACCTCCCAGTGAGATAAAAGAGCCAATTTTCAAACAAATTTGAAGTTACCTCCTCCTGGTGAGCTGCAAAAGCTTGTTTATCCTCCTCTCCAGTTCTTCTCCCTCTTGACCCAACTCTGAGGGCAAGGCTGATCTGTGGAGCAGTCCATTCTTATAGATATTTAATAATATAAGAAGTGAGAGGAGTGAGTCATTGATGGTGACCTGCCATCATGGAAGATGCAGCCCATCACAAGAAAGAGCCCAGCCTTACATGGAGTGGAGCATGAACACAGAGATCAGAAGATGGTGTAGAATACATTGCGTCACCAACTCCTCCCTGTAGTACCTGTTTCAGACAGGCACGCACACATCCCTTCCCTCTTACTTTCCAGTCCCTTCTCCCTTATTTTCTAGCTCTTCTGTTCTCTGAAGGGTACTGGCTCAATCTAGTTCCTTGTGGGCAAGTCCTGTTTTCCTTGAATCTGTACCGTGTGCAGAACTTGAACCTCTCTCAAGCTACACTAATCCCCTGTGTCTTAGTCAAGTTGGGCTGCTTTAACAAAATAGTGAGGCCTGGGCGGCTTAAATAACAAACATGAATTTCTCACAGATCGGGAGGCTGAAGTACAAGATCAAGGCATCAGCAGATTTGGTTCTTGGTGAGGGCTCTCTTGCTCGCTTGCAGACGGCTGCGTTCTTGCTGTGTTCTCACATGGTGGAGAGAGAATGAGCTCTCCTTTCTGCTCTTCTAAGGACAGTAATCTTATCATGGGGACTCCAACTTAAGACCTCATTGAATTTAATTACCTTTCAAAGGCCCTACTTGCAAATCCCATCACGTTGGAGATTCGGGGTTTAACATGGGAATTTTGGTGATGGAGGGTGGGGACACAAACATTCAGTGCATAGCTCTCTTCTTGCATATCTGAGACACACAGTTGCACTAAGGGGTCCACTTTGTAATGGGAATGAAGTTAGGTAGGGCCAAAGTAGGTGAAGGATAGAGAACCCTGCCCTGAAAATCTCAACGGAGGTCATAAAAAATACTATTTGGA
Organism: Piliocolobus tephrosceles; assembly: GCF_002776525.5. Taxonomy (NCBI): domain Eukaryota; kingdom Metazoa; phylum Chordata; class Mammalia; order Primates; family Cercopithecidae; genus Piliocolobus; species Piliocolobus tephrosceles. The sequence continues at coordinate 10,348 of NW_022323621.1, forward strand.
TGAGATTCTGACTAAAAGTAGCAATCAAGAAACTCATAAGTTAGTTGAAAATTCAAAATCTGGATGTTATAAAATGACTTGTGAATTTCTCAGATGAGGCATGCCTGAGATCTAACGTTCCAGTTAAGGACTCATCTTTGCGTCGCTTATGCCAGTAGACAGCCCTCAAACTGAATTTCTGCTTTATTCTGTTTGATTATGTGGCCGTATATTTCTCGTGAAACATTTTCAGTGACCCTTTACCAAGGAAATGGCTTTTTAAGCTAGTGAATCACATCTTTTCATATTTCCTTCTGTTCCCTCTTTTTATTTCCATGTAAAATATTCCAAATGACATTAAGTGTACCCTGAAATTGTCACGGGAAAAACCAAGCAAAGTGCTTAGAAATATCTGCATATTCAGGAAAAAATCATTTGCCAAGTATTAACACACGAGTGAGTAAATCATGTGGGAAGAAGAAAAAGGTCACATTCCAATTTTACAAAGCAACAGCTGCCATAGCTGAAAAAGAGAAAAATCAATGCCATAAAACACTGTTTGATTTTTTAAGGTGTAACAAAGCAGAAAGTTTCCAATTAAAGTTTTTTTTGGCAGTGCCCCAATATTCATTTTTACATAAATGGATTTGATTGCTTTTTCTTTGACGTGAAATTTCCAGAATAGTTCATGCATAACAGTGTAAGACTCTGAGAGGCTGTGGGAAAACGATGGGTGTAGATGGCTGTGAGCTTTAGATTTGTGATCTGGCTCTTTGTTTCAGTTAGGATATGATTTGTATTCAGTTGACCCAACTGCAGTGTCTTACCCCAGGTAAAGGTTTATTTCTCTCACATAAAAATCCAGAGGCAGGAAGTCTGTGGAAGGCACGTTGGCCTCAGGGATCTTGGCTCTTTCTAGCTCATGTATGTTATGCCCAGAACTGGTTCTCAGGGTCCAGCATGGTAACTAAGGCACCAGCTGGCCCATGAGCACGTCAGCCTCAGGGCAGAGGAAAATGAAGAAGGAACAGAGGGCATGGAGCAGGTGCCCTTTTATTCAAAGCTGCTTTAATTGACATTGAATACCCACCAAACAGTGAAGCAGCATAACGAACGCCAGTTTTGTTGAAGGAGCCTCTGCCCATAGGCTAGGATAATTTTAGAGGACTGACATAAAACTCAAAAACAGCAATCATGTGGATGAATGGGGACGTATGTGAGCAACTGTTTTGTTAAAGATTTATGGGAACGAGGAGGTTTGGCTGTCACCATATGAGAGACCATTACCGAGGACCTTTGTTGGTGCCCAGACACCTGTGGTTGTCACCCTCCTTTCCCTCTTACCTAAAGATAAAAGACAAGGCAAAGCCCACTTAATTCTGAGCTGGTTCTATAGGGCATTAGTCCACCATCTTGGCTTGCTGGCTGTCCTAATAAAGTGGCTTTCTGGCCGGGTGCAGTGCCTCATGTCTGTAATCCCAGTGTTTTGGGAGGCTGAGGCGGGTGGGTGGATCACTAGGTCAGGAGATCAAGATCATCCTGGCCAACATGGTGAAACCCCTGTCTCTACTAAAAATACAAATATTAGCTGGCCACCTCAGCCTCCCAAAGCACTCTGATTACAAGTGTGAGCCACTGTGCCTGGACTGGATATTTTCATCTGTGAAGTACCTGTTCAATAATTCTCTTGCCTGTGTTTCTGTCTCTTTTTCTTCCTATAGGTGTTCTTACTATATTCTGGATACTATTCTTTTGCCAGGTGTGTGCCTGTAATCTCAGGTACTTGGGAGGCTGAGGCAGGAGAGTCGCTTGAACCAGGGAGTTGGGGGTTGCAGTGAGCCAAGATTGCGCCACTGCACTTCAGCCTGGTGATACAACAAGACTCCATCTCAAAAAAAAAGAAAAAAAGAAACTGGATTTCTTTGCTCCAACTCCTTGTCTCTCAACTTACTGGCCTTTGTGCAGCAAGCAGAACGAGTTTGGACTCAGTGACACTCATACAAAACAATGCACAGTATGAAATGTACAGCTTAATAAATTATGATAGAGAAGATGCTTACGGATTTACTACAGCAGACAAGGAAGAGACACAGCCAGCCCCTGAGGACCCCATTACCTCTCTCCATCAGCACCCTTTCTTCCTTCTCAAAGGTGGGTAGGTTTTGACTTCTTTGCCTGTTTTTGAATTTTATGTAAATTGAATCATACAGTATGTGTTCTTGAACACACCTTCTTTCTCTTTTTATAAGATTCATCATGTTGCAAAATGTAGCTGCAGTTTATCAGATTTCATAGCTGTCTGTGGTATATTTATTTCACTGTTGATGATTTGGCTTGTTTCTAAATTGGGACTCTTAGGAATAGTGCTGCTATGAACATTCTTTTTTTTTAATTTTTATTTTATTTGAGACGGAGTGTTGCTCTGTTGTCCAGGCTAGAGTGCAGTGGTGCGATCTCGGCTCACTGCAAGCTCCTCCTCCCGGGTTCATGCCATTCTCCTGCCTCAGCCTCCCGAATAGCTGGGACTACAGGTGCCTGCCACCATACCTGGCTAATTTTTTTGTATTTTTAGTAGACACGGGGTTTCACCGTGTTAGCCAGGATGGTCTCGATCTCCTGACCTCATGATCCGGCTGCCTCGGCCTCCCAAAGTGCTGGGATTACAAGCGTGAGCCACCGCACCCAGCCGTTTTTTTTTTTTTTTTTTTTTTT
>NW_022323621.1:13138-19389 GCF_002776525.5 Piliocolobus tephrosceles
GTAACCTCCACCTCCCAGGTTCAAGCGATTCTCCTGCCTCAGCCTCCCGAGTAGTTGGGATTACAGGTATGTGCCACCACGCCCAGCTAATTTTGTAGTTTTAGTGGAGATGGGGTTTCTCCATGTTGGTCAGGCTGGTCTTGAACTCCAGACCTCAGGTGATCCGCCCCACTCAGCCTCCCAAAGTGCTGGGATTACAGGCGTGAGCCCCTGCGCCCGGCTACTGTGAACATTCTTATACTGGTCTCCAGCACTGCTGTGTATCTGTGTTGGGTATGCGTGTGTTCACAGTGGTTGTACAAATCTACCACTTACAGAGCACGTGCGTTTCCAGTCTCCCACATACTTGTCAATATTTGGTACTGTTTTTTTTTTTTTTGTTAGCCATTCTCATGGGTATACAGTGGTATCTTTTTGTTTTCATTTCACTGAGTGCTAATGAGATTGAACGTCTTTTTATTTTTTTATATTTATATTTATATTTTTATTTTTTGAGACAGTTTTGTTCTTGTCACCCAGACTGGAGTGCAATGGAATGATCTCAGCTCACTGCAACTTCCACCTCCTGGGTTCCAGCGATTCTCCTGCCTCAGCCTCTCAAGTAGCTGAGATTATAGGCACCTACCACCATGCCCGGCTAATTTTTGTATTTTTAGTAGAGATGGGATTGACCATGTTGGCCAGGCTGATTTTGAACTCCTAATCTCAGGTGATCCACCTACCTTGGCCTCCAAAGTGCTGGGATTATAGGCATGAGCCACTGTGCCTGCCCAGTTGAAAATCTTTTAATATATTTATGGCCTTTGAGTTTTTATTATTATTATTTTTATTTTTTTTGAGGTGGCGTCTTGCTCTGTCGCCAGGTTGGAGTGCAGTGGGGCGATCTCAGCTCATTGCAATCTCTGCCTCCTGGGTTCAAGTGATTCTCCTGCCTCAGTCTCCCGAGTAGCTGGGACTACAGGTGTGCGTCACCACACTCAGATAATTTTTGTATTTTTAGTAGAGATGGGGTTTCACCATGTTGGCCAGGATGGTCTCGATCTCCTGACCTTGTGATCCACCTGCCTTGGCCTCCCAAAATGGTGGGATTACAGGTGTGAGCCACCGCACCTGGCTGAGATTTTTTTTTTTTTTTTTTTTTTTTTGAGACAGGGTCTCACTCTATTGCCCAGGCTGGAGTGCAGGGGCACAATCACGGTTCACTACAGCCTTGACCTCCCCAGCTCAAGTGATTCTCCCACCACAGCCCCCCAAGTAACTGGGACTACAGGGCTACACCACGGCACCCAGCTAATTTTCTGTGGAGACAGGGTTTTCCATGTTGCCTAGGCTGGTCTTGAACTCCTGGGCTCAAGAGATCCTCCCACCTCAGCCTCCCAAAGCACTCTGATTACAAGTGTGAGCCACTGTGCCTGGACTGGATATTTTCATCTGTGAAGTACCTGTTCAATAATTCTCTTGCCTGTGTTTCTGTCTCTTTTTCTTCCTATAGGTGTTCTTACTATATTCTGGATACTATTCTTTTGCCAGTTGAATGTGTTGCAAATATGTGCCACTCACTCCATGGCTTGCCTTTTCATTTTTATAATAGTGGGTTTTTTTAATGAACAGATGATTTAAATTATTATTAATGGGCTCTAAATATATTTTGTGTTTTTGCTTTTTTTTTGTATTTTGTTTAATCTTTCCCTATGGCAAGTATTAGAATAAGGAAGGTATTAATCTGTTATATTATAGAAGCTTTATTTTTTTTATTTCACATTTAGATTTAAAACCTATTTAAAGTAATTTCTGTGAATGGTGTGAGAGATGAAGTTTCGTTGTTTTTCTAAGTGGGTACGGATCTGACCAAGAGCTAGTTATTGAAATAACTTACTCCCTCTGTTCTGTAACACCAGCTTTCTACATATGTGAATGGGTCTGTTTCTAAAATCTGTATTCTGCTCTATTTGTTCATTTGGCTAAACATGTGGCCATACCACATCTAAATTACTATAACTTTATGTCTAATCTTTATATATGATAGACCCACCTTAACGTTCTTTGTCAAGAATGTCTTGCTTAATTATGGTATTTTTTTCTATATAAAATTTAGAATAAGCTTGTTCATTGCCACAGAAAAATCTGTTGGGATTTTGATTAAAATTGCACTGAATCTATAGATAATTTGGGGATAATTATCATTTTTTACCATATTAAGTTTTATTTTTTGAGAATACCTATTTTAACTTTAAAAATGTCTCCATAATGTTTTAAAGTTTCCTGTTTAGTAGTCATGCAGATTGATACATGTATTTCTCCCTAGATATCTGGTGGTTTTTGAGTTGTTATAAATATATACACACACACACACACACATATGCACATATACACACATACACGCGTTTTTTAAAGATAGGCTCACAGTCTGTTGCTGAGACTGGAGTGCAGTGACATGATTATACCTCACTGTGACTTCAGATTCCTGGGCTCATGTGATTCTCCTACCTAATCCTCCCCAGCAGCTGTGACTACAGATATGTAGCACCATGTTTGGCTAATTTTCTGAATTTTTTGTAGACAAGGGGTCTCATGTTTTCCAGGCTGGTCTTGAACTCCTGGTCTCAAGTGATCCTCCTGCCTTGGCCTCCCAAAGAGCAGGGATTACAGGTGTGAGCCACTGAGCCTGGCTATATATAGTATCTTTTAAGAGTTGTAGTTTCTAAATTTTTGTTGCTAATGCATAAAGATGGATTATGTTTTTCGTTTTTCTTTTTTTTTTTTGAGACGGAGTCTTGCTCTGTCACCCAGGCTGGAGTGCAGTGGTGCGATCTCAGCTCACTGCAAGCTCCGCCTCCTGGGTTCACGCCATTCTCCTGCCTCAGCCTCCCGAGTAGCTGGGACTACAGGTGCCGCCACCACACCCAGCTAGTTTTTTGTATTTTTAATAAAGATGGTTTTCACCGTGTTAGCCAGGATGGTCTCAATCTCCTGACCTCGTGATCTGCCCACCTTGGTCTCCCAAAGTGCTGGGATTACAGGCGTGAGCCACCGCACCCGGCCAGAATATGTTTTTGTTTATTAGCCTTATAACCTACTTTGTTAAGCTCACTAATTTTTAATAATTTCTTTGTAGATTTATTGGGATTTATTTTTTATAGAATCATATTGTTTGCACAAATGACAGCTTTATTTCTTCCTTTCTAATTTTATTGTATTATGTCTTTTACATGCTTTACGGGGCTGACTACAGTCTTCAGCGTAGTGTTGAATTGAATGGTGCTAAAGGTAGTTTTTGTCTCCTCCAGGCACTCAGAGGGAAGGCTTGCAGTATTTTACCATTGAGTATAAAGTTTGTCATCGGGGTTTGCAGGTGTCCTTTTATTAAATTAAGAAATACTCTTCTATTATTTGTAGAAACAAATGAAGACCAGCCAAAGAGAACAGCGAAGGCTATTTTTTAGAGTCTGCTGTAGCAAGGGAGTCCACCACCACCTGTATTTTGGCAGAGACTCGCAGGCAGGCAGAGGAGTGGAAAGCTTATTTTATTTATTTATTTATTTTTGAGACAGAGTTTCTCTCTTATTGCCCAGGCTGGCATGTGATGGTGTGATCTGGGCTCACTGGAACCTCTGCCTCCTGGGTTCAAGCAATTCTTCTGCCTCAGTCTCCCCAGTAGCTGGGATTACAGGCGTGTATCACCATGCCAGGCTAACTTTTTTTTTTTTTGTATTTTTAGTAGAGACAGGGTTTCTCTATATTGGTCAGGCTGGTCTGGAACTCCCGACCTCTGGTGATCTGCCCACTTCAGCCTCTCAAAGTGCTGGGATTACAGGCATGAGCCTCCGCGCCCAGCCCGAAAGCTTTATCTAGGAAAAAGGGGAGACTTCAGGTGTGCCCTCATTGCAGGCCGTTGGCTATTTTCTCTGATTGTTTCTAAGGCAGAAGTGAGGACAAAAATTAGGAAATCTGTCAGTTATTAATCAAGTCCCAGCCATTCTGGATCCATTGTTACAAGGGTTATTGTTTGACTTCCTGGATTGTTACTAGAGATTGCAACCTGACTTCCTGCAAGCCTGACTTAGAGCAGGCAGCTTCCTGGGCTGTACACTGTCCATGAGGGGTTGGTTTCTGGGCAAATTGCTGCAGGCTGTGGGTCTGGCCACTGTCCTTTGCATATTGTTTCCCATATAGTTTTCTAAGAGTCGTTATTATTACTTTTTAAAAATGATGAATGAGGATTTAATTTTATCATTTTTTTGGCATATATTGATACCTGTATTAGTTTTTCTTTTATTCTGCTATTGAATTAAGTGATTTTCAAATGTTGATTCAATCTACAAATCCTGACAATAAACCCAATTTTGCCTTGATGAATTATCCCTTTTATACTGGATTCACTTTGCAAATACTTTGTTTGGGATTAACGATATTCACAAATGAGGTAGAAATGCCATTTTCCTGTCTTGTAACGTCGTTGTAATGCCACGTAAAGGCCAGGTTTTGGTAGCAAGATTAAAATGTTTTATATAATGAGTTGGGATTTATTTATTTATTTTTTAAAAAGTTTGGTAAAATTCACTGGTGAAGCCATGTGGGCCTGGAGTTTTAATTGTTGATGAAATTTGTTACGTAGATAGGAAATAATCAGATTTCTTATTTTTCTTGTGTCCATTTTGTTAAGTTTTTTAAAAAAAATTTTATTTTGAATAATAGACTTGTCAGAAGTTTCAAAAAGCATGTTCAAGGAGGTCCTGTGTACCCTTTATTCAGTTTCCCCCAGTGCTAACATCTCATGTCACTGTGGTGCCATATAAAATCCAGGAAATTGGCCGGGCGCGGTGGCTCACGCTTGTCATCCCAGCACTTTGGGAGGCCGAGACGGGCGGATCACAAGGTCAGGAGATCGAGACCATCCTGGCTAACACGGTGAAACCCCGTCTCTACTAAAAAGTACAAAAAGCTAGCCGGGCGAGGTGGCGGGCCCCTGTAGTCCCAGCTGCTCGGGAGGCTGAGGCAGGAGAATGGCGTAAACCCGGGAGGTGGAGCTTGCAGTGAGCTGCGATCCGGCCACTGCACTCCAGCCCGGGCGACAGAGCGAGACTCCGTCTCAAAAAAAAAAAAAAAAAAAAAAAAAAATCCAGGACATTGAGAAGGATAGAATCTACAAAGCATATTCCACGCTTCACCAGCTTTACATGGAGTTGTGTGTTTGTGTGTATGCAGTTTGATACAATTTTATCATATGTGTAGATTTGTTGTAACCACCAGTGACCACCAAATACATAATTTTGATCTCATTACATGGTCCTTTATAGACACCCACCTCTTTCCCATATCCTTAATCGCTGGCTATCACTGTATCTGCTGTTCATCCCCATAATTTTGTCATTTGAAGAATGTTTACATAATTGAAATTATATACTATGCAGCCTTTTGGGGTTGTCATTTTTCACTCAGCATAAAAGAGATGTGTCAAGTTAAAAATACTTAAAATGTGTGAGTGGCTTTGGAACTGCTCAGTGGACTTTGAGGAGAGAGAGTTAGTGGAAGTCTCAAGTGCACTGAAGAAAGTGTTCGCAGAAATCCCATCATCTGTGAGAATGCTGCCAGTGAAGTTTTACTGGGTAATAATGAATATCTTATTGGAACTGCAGACAGGAGATTCTTGTTATGTAGTGGCAGAAAGTTCATGAAAGGTTGAAAATTTCCTTTTGAATTGGATGACATAACTAAGATTTCTAAACAAAGTTCTGAAGGTGTCACTTGGTTTCTTCTGATGCTTATAGCAAAATGTGCAAAGAGAGAGATAGACTGAGGGATGGGCTGTCAAACAAAAAGGAGTCAGAATTTAACTTGATGGTTTTGAAAATTCTCAGCCTATACAGATAAAAAATAATGCTAAAGTTAAGAAGTGACTTCTGCCGCAATAAACATACGTGTGTATGTGTCTTTGTAGTAGCATAATTTATAATCCTTTGGGTATATACCCAGTAGTGGGATGGCTGGGTCATATGGTACATCTAGTTCTAGATCCTTGAGGAATCGCCATACTGTTTTCCATAATGGTTGAACTAGTTTACAATCCCACCAACAGTGTAAAAGTGTTCCTATTTCTCCACATCCTCTCCAACACCTGTTGTTTCCTGATTTTTGAATGATTGCCATTCTAACTGGTGTGAGATGGTATCTCATTGTGGTTTTGATTTGCATTTCTCTGATGGCCAGTGATGATGAGCATTTTTTCATGTGTCTGTTGGCTGTATGAATGT
>NW_022323622.1:0-2326 GCF_002776525.5 Piliocolobus tephrosceles
GTGGACCCACTGATGCCCAATGTGTGAACGAGTACCTGGAGGCCTCAGCCCACGCTGCTGGCATGGCCAGAGAAAAGGATCTGCCTGCCTCTCCCCCACCCAGGTGTGGCAGCTCCTGGTGCCAGTTTCCCAGGAGCATGGCCAGGCCCCGGGTCTCTCCATCACAGCTGTGGCTCTGGCTTCTTCCGGGAAGTGAGGTGGGATCACTCCCCTTGCAGCAGCCGCTGCTTCAATGCTCTGTAGGCCTGCACGGCCTCCTATCTCTCCTCCCCACAATCTGCTGGTAGGCCAGGGAGGCAGTCAGAGGCTGGGACACACCGCCAGGGCTCAGAAACACCCTCAGCATCTGCGATCTCCTGCCAGGCTAGTCCTTGTTTATGCTCCTCCCAGGCCTGGTAGTCAGCTCTGGAGGCTGCCGGACAACCTCACCAAACTTCATCGTGTCTCTGAGCAACTCCTGCTCCAGCCTGTCTGCCATCTTTTCCTCCTTTTTCTGCTGGACTTTATCTAGTCGTCGCTTCTGGAATGCTTTTTTTGGTTTTTTCAGCTCAGACTTCTCCTTGGGAGCTGCCTGGACGTGTGGCTGCCGGGTGGCCTCGTTCTTGCTGAGGAATAGCACGTGCTGGACCTCTTGCTGCATGCGCTGGATATAGGCCTAGTCAGACTCCCCTTTCCTCTGCTTGAACTTGGGGATGGCGATGTCGGGCTCCACTCCCTTTGCTTCCTTCTCCAATGTCTTTCTGAAGGCCACCTGGGCTGCTTTCTTCCTCTTCTTGTTACCGATTGGGTTTTTCATCTTCTGGCAGCTCCCCATAATCTCCCAGAGCCAGAAAAGGATCTCCTCTTCGTCCTGGTTCTTGGGCATGCTATTCACTTTCTTCTCTTTGCTGCGAAGCCCGGACCACGGGACTGGGCGCTGCTTTCCCAGTGGCTGCCCTTGGTGCTGCCGCTGCACCCGCCGGGGACTCCCAGGACCCACTAGTGCCCTGGGCACTGCTGCTTCACCTCCAGCTTGCGCTGTCTCCATGCTGAAAGCTTCCCTAGTGAAGCCAATTCTGCTTTCCTCCAGTTTTTAAAATGGTTAAGAAACACTGGCTAAAACTTTTTCAGTTGTAAGCAATAAAACCCAATTCAAACTAACTTAAGCAAAAATGAAGTTCACGAGTCTGGACTTCAGGTATTGCCAGATCCAGAGGTTCAGATACTATCAGCAGTGCTTTTTCTGTCCATATTACACACAGACTGTCTCCAAGCAGCTGTCCGTGAGGGCCCCTATGAGTGTTATTTACATCTTACTGCCAGCTATCTGGGAGGATTGTGAAACACTGCCCAGCCCTAACAAGCCTAGATTAGATAGCAGTGTAGGCGCTAAGACTCCCACGTATATGGACAGAGAAGATAAAAGACCTTCAACCATTTCACAGTGCTGCCTGGGGAGGGCTCATTTTCTCCTGATATTCTAGGAGAACAAGAAAAACAGGGCTTCGCAATCTGATAGGTATAAATTCAAATCTAAGATCTACCAGTTACTAGCTCTGTGATCCTTAAAGTTCTTAAAGCTTCAGTTTTTCATCTGTAAAATGGAGGTAACGGTAGTCACCCATAAGACTGTTGCTAGGATTAGTTGAGACCATGCATGTAAAGTTTCCCACAGAGCACCTGCACATGCTAGCTAAAAGAGGAGAGGAAGAGGAGGAGGATTGTAAGTGGGGGATGCTTATTTCCTGTTTCCAGAGAGGGGAGGACACCTGCCCACTCCAAATGTTTTCTGCTCTTGTGTTGCTTTGCTTAAGGTTGAAATCCCCAGGAAAGAAATTCAGATTGGCCAAGCTTGGGTGATGGGTAAGGCCAGGTGAAGTCAGTGCACTTTGCTTGACCCACCAAGGCCACCCAAATCGGGGTGGAGTGGTTCCCCAGAGGAAAATTGGGTACTGTTAGGAGATAGGAGGGGACGGACACTGGGTAGGAAAAGTGTAGATGTCCACCGCAGACATCCTTCAATGCAATGTCCCAGGAAGCCCTGACCCATACTTTCTTCCCCTCACCCCCTTGTGTCTATTTTCTCTCCTAGTGGCATCTGCAGAGAAGGAATAGGTGATTGTGGCTGACACAGTCAACGGCCTCACCCAACGACCTTTCCCACCTTCTTTTAGCTGCCTAAGTTCAACAGTTGACCATCCCTGGCCTGCTCTGCCTGATGTGTGCTGTGCACTTAGCTCTGCTAACTCCCAGGGGGCCTCCATCACACACCAAGCCAGCCTCATCAGCTGTCTCAGTAAGTGGTGTTCAGGGACAGGGTAATGGGATCCAGCCCTTCCTAAGGTGT
>NW_022323623.1:0-2326 GCF_002776525.5 Piliocolobus tephrosceles
ACACCTTAGGAAGGGCTGGATCCCATTACCCTGTCCCTGAACACCACTTACTGAGACAGCTGATGAGGCTGGCTTGGTGTGTGATGGAGGCCCCCTGGGAGTTAGCAGAGCTAAGTGCACAGCACACATCAGGCAGAGCAGGCCAGGGATGGTCAACTGTTGAACTTAGGCAGCTAAAAGAAGGTGGGAAAGGTCGTTGGGTGAGGCCGTTGACTGTGTCAGCCACAATCACCTATTCCTTCTCTGCAGATGCCACTAGGAGAGAAAATAGACACAAGGGGGTGAGGGGAAGAAAGTATGGGTCAGGGCTTCCTGGGACATTGCATTGAAGGATGTCTGCGGTGGACATCTACACTTTTCCTACCCAGTGTCCGTCCCCTCCTATCTCCTAACAGTACCCAATTTTCCTCTGGGGAACCACTCCACCCCGATTTGGGTGGCCTTGGTGGGTCAAGCAAAGTGCACTGACTTCACCTGGCCTTACCCATCACCCAAGCTTGGCCAATCTGAATTTCTTTCCTGGGGATTTCAACCTTAAGCAAAGCAACACAAGAGCAGAAAACATTTGGAGTGGGCAGGTGTCCTCCCCTCTCTGGAAACAGGAAATAAGCATCCCCCACTTACAATCCTCCTCCTCTTCCTCTCCTCTTTTAGCTAGCATGTGCAGGTGCTCTGTGGGAAACTTTACATGCATGGTCTCAACTAATCCTAGCAACAGTCTTATGGGTGACTACCGTTACCTCCATTTTACAGATGAAAAACTGAAGCTTTAAGAACTTTAAGGATCACAGAGCTAGTAACTGGTAGATCTTAGATTTGAATTTATACCTATCAGATTGCGAAGCCCTGTTTTTCTTGTTCTCCTAGAATATCAGGAGAAAATGAGCCCTCCCCAGGCAGCACTGTGAAATGGTTGAAGGTCTTTTATCTTCTCTGTCCATATACGTGGGAGTCTTAGCGCCTACACTGCTATCTAATCTAGGCTTGTTAGGGCTGGGCAGTGTTTCACAATCCTCCCAGATAGCTGGCAGTAAGATGTAAATAACACTCATAGGGGCCCTCACGGACAGCTGCTTGGAGACAGTCTGTGTGTAATATGGACAGAAAAAGCACTGCTGATAGTATCTGAACCTCTGGATCTGGCAATACCTGAAGTCCAGACTCGTGAACTTCATTTTTGCTTAAGTTAGTTTGAATTGGGTTTTATTGCTTACAACTGAAAAAGTTTTAGCCAGTGTTTCTTAACCATTTTAAAAACTGGAGGAAAGCAGAATTGGCTTCACTAGGGAAGCTTTCAGCATGGAGACAGCGCAAGCTGGAGGTGAAGCAGCAGTGCCCAGGGCACTAGTGGGTCCTGGGAGTCCCCGGCGGGTGCAGCGGCAGCACCAAGGGCAGCCACTGGGAAAGCAGCGCCCAGTCCCGTGGTCCGGGCTTCGCAGCAAAGAGAAGAAAGTGAATAGCATGCCCAAGAACCAGGACGAAGAGGAGATCCTTTTCTGGCTCTGGGAGATTATGGGGAGCTGCCAGAAGATGAAAAACCCAATCGGTAACAAGAAGAGGAAGAAAGCAGCCCAGGTGGCCTTCAGAAAGACATTGGAGAAGGAAGCAAAGGGAGTGGAGCCCGACATCGCCATCCCCAAGTTCAAGCAGAGGAAAGGGGAGTCTGACTAGGCCTATATCCAGCGCATGCAGCAAGAGGTCCAGCACGTGCTATTCCTCAGCAAGAACGAGGCCACCCGGCAGCCACACGTCCAGGCAGCTCCCAAGGAGAAGTCTGAGCTGAAAAAACCAAAAAAAGCATTCCAGAAGCGACGACTAGATAAAGTCCAGCAGAAAAAGGAGGAAAAGATGGCAGACAGGCTGGAGCAGGAGTTGCTCAGAGACACGATGAAGTTTGGTGAGGTTGTCCGGCAGCCTCCAGAGCTGACTACCAGGCCTGGGAGGAGCATAAACAAGGACTAGCCTGGCAGGAGATCGCAGATGCTGAGGGTGTTTCTGAGCCCTGGCGGTGTGTCCCAGCCTCTGACTGCCTCCCTGGCCTACCAGCAGATTGTGGGGAGGAGAGATAGGAGGCCGTGCAGGCCTACAGAGCATTGAAGCAGCGGCTGCTGCAAGGGGAGTGATCCCACCTCACTTCCCGGAAGAAGCCAGAGCCACAGCTGTGATGGAGAGACCCGGGGCCTGGCCATGCTCCTGGGAAACTGGCACCAGGAGCTGCCACACCTGGGTGGGGGAGAGGCAGGCAGATCCTTTTCTCTGGCCATGCCAGCAGCGTGGGCTGAGGCCTCCAGGTACTCGTTCACACATTGGGCATCAGTGGGTCCAC
>NW_022323624.1:0-4553 GCF_002776525.5 Piliocolobus tephrosceles
AATCAACCCAAATGTCCATCAGTGATAGACTGGATTAAGAAAATGTGGCACATATACACCATGGAATACTATGCAGCCATAAAAAGGATGAGTTCGTGTCCTTTGTAGGGACATGGATGCAGCTGGAAACCATCATTCTCAGCAAACTATCACAAGAACAGAAAACCAAACACCGCATGCTCTCACTCATAGGTGGGAACTGAACAATGAGATCACTTGGACTTGGGAAGGGGAACATCACACACCAGGGCCTATTATGGGGAGGGGGGAGGGGGGAGGGATTGCATTGGGAGTTATACCTGATGTAAATGACGAGTTGATGGGTGCTGACGAGTTGATGGGTGCAGCACACCAACATGGCACAAGTATACATATGTAACAAACCTGCACATTATGCACATGTACCCTAGAACTTAAAGTATCATCATCATCATCATCATCATCATCATCATCATAATAATAATAATAATGTTTGTGTAATTCTCTTACAGTATATTTACATTTATTTTTAAAACTGACTTTTAGCACTGCTATAAGGGATGTTCTGTACTGGGAAAAGGCAATGAGATGGGTGCATACATCAATAGTACATATTTGTAAGCTACTTTCTATCTAGTATTTAGTACGATTCTGAGGGAAAAGGTATCACAATATGAGACATGGTTCTTATTTCAAAATGAGTTTCAATCTCCTGGTAGTTGAAAGCCAATTGGTACAAGAAAACCAGAAGGCATATTTAGTCACACACAATCAAGTGTTTTATTGTTATTATGACTACTATTAGTAAGAGACTTCTATGAAGAAGAATATCAAGAAAAGCTTTGAACTAAAAAAAGTAGAAGAGAAAAAAGGATGATAAAGATTTGTATTAAGTCTCTAACATATAAAAATATTGGTTAATGAAGGAATAATTGGGAAAATAATTGAGACCAGGGAGCAAAACAAACAAATTATGCAGGTCATAGCATATGGGGGAACTGTGGATCTGGCTAGAGAAAAATGTTTATTTTGTTCAAATTAGTTCTCGACAGATAGTGGAAGGCTTTGATGTCCAAGCTAACGAACTGAAAATGAAAGTAGTCATTTCTATCTTCTTAATGTTTGATATAGTTTGGCTGTGTCCCTACCCAAGTCTCATCTTGAATTGTTGTTCCCATAATTCCCATGTGTCATGGGATGGACCCGGTAGGAGGTAATTGAATCATGGGGGTGGCTACCCTCATGCTGTTCTCAAGATAGTGAGTGAGTTATCACAAGATCTGTTGATTTTATAAGGGGCTCTTCCTCTTTTTTCTTGGCAGTTCTCTTTGTTGCTGCCATATGAAGAAGGATGTGTTTGCTTCCCCTTCTGCCACGTTCGTAAGTTTCCTGAGGCCTCCCCAGCCATGCTGAAATGTGAGTCAATCAAACCTCTTTCCTTTGTAAATTACCCAGTCTCAGGTATGTCTTTATTAGCAGCGTGAGAACAGACTAATACAGTGTTCTTAGAGAACCTTGTCTAATTACAAGATTCTATAATCCTGGATGTCATACAAATCCCTGGTTTTTCAAGTCTGAATAGTTTTCTCCCATAACTTGTTTTAAAGAGTGAGGACATGCTGGACACCTGATTCTGGAAACACCTCATTCATAATAACACACTACCTACGTGAGATAAAAATGTAAATTACCTATTTTTTTTTTATTTTGTTTTGTTTTGGTCCTACTAAAAGGCTGTTCTTAAAACTGTTTATGTACATAAACAAATGTTTAAATTTGGTGAAAGTTCTGCATGTTCAAAAGTGTTGGAAGAGAACTCCATCTCATCACAAAGGTCAGGTGTGGAGTAAGGTTTTGAATTTGGCTGCTCATCTCCCATTACCTGGTTGATGGGAAGTTATATAAGGTCTTTAAGAATTCTGGAAGATATTTTGGAAGCCTCTTCTATGTGTGGCCCTGAAATCCTTTCAGGGAACTCAACAAATGCCTGTTGAAAGAAGAAACTAACAACACAAATTAGGGTAAGCAAATTATGTGAATAATTCTTAGGACCTTTGTATAATATCACAGTTTAGATTTTTCAATTATGGCAAAATAACTTTGGGGGATGAAACTGAGAAAACAATGAAAAAGGAGAAAAATGTTGCTAGGCGGTATATTGGACAAAACTGTGCTGCCACATCTGTCCAACGGAAATCCAATCTTGGAATTACTGTTGTACATAAAATGAAGACAATAACATTTAATTACTTGGCTAAAAGAAAATGCCACAGCATGGGAAAATAAAACTTCTCAAAATAAGGATCAGATTAAAACTGTGGGCTCTCACCTACTGCTTCAGTGGCTCCTGTGAGCTCCGACAGCTTTCAAATTGCTTAAATAGTTAGTAAGGTGACTGTAATATTGACCAGTAAATGACATAAATCTAGAATTAATTATAAGGACTTAAGTAAGCAACAAGAAAGGGGTTCACTGGATCCAGGTTTATTGTGAAACGTCGGCATTAATGAAATTCTAATCAGTTTGTTTATCTAAGGAAGAATTAATTGCATACCATATTGCAGAAAATATAGTACTATAATAAAGTTACCTGACTTTGGACTATTATTTAAGTAGATCACTTGTA
This sequence comes from Piliocolobus tephrosceles, assembly GCF_002776525.5. Classification (NCBI taxonomy): domain Eukaryota; kingdom Metazoa; phylum Chordata; class Mammalia; order Primates; family Cercopithecidae; genus Piliocolobus; species Piliocolobus tephrosceles. The sequence goes on from NW_022323624.1 coordinate 2,606, forward strand.
TCTTAATTTTCTTAGACAATTTATAGTCTTTGGCTTTTATCAGGCCTGTGTCCAACTTGTCACGTTGACTGAAATTAAGCAATACTTAATGAGATCTCTCATGGGACCTCTCTCATATTTTACAGAATTCCCCATCTTTCTCATCTCCACACCTCCTGAAATGTCATTCTTCCATCTTATTTGGAGTCAGTTGTTATTTATGGATTGTTTTAAATTTATGAAGTGGTGAGGGGTATTATAGCTAGCTGGATGTCCCTGTGAAGTTCCACAGATCAGTGGTGAAGCCATCCATATACCAATTGACTTTTAACCTTCTCTAGCTGACAAAGTGTGATTTATTTTCATGCAAAGAAAATGAGCTAAATGTTTGACTATAGCCAGGTTTTTTCTTGTAGCCTGAGTTTATTACACCTGAAAATCAGCTATTTCCTCGAAATATAGCATAGATTAGGGCTAGTGTTTTCCATGAAAGAAACTGTAGGACATTAATGGTTACAGTTGGAATATGTATTTTTATTGCACTTTATGTTGGTAATTTCCAAATCAGTTGTCATCTTGGAACAATTGCTTTATATGCACATTATAACCTACAATAGTACTCAGATTTTCTTCACTACCAAAATGTATTGTCTTCTGGAGCTTATCCTGAAGTTTAGCATAAGTAGCATTCAAATAGAAATGAGATAGAGTAAAAGAGTTTTGCTTCGTGAGAACGGAAGTCTATATATGGTGTTAAAAGTTACATAAATTATCATTTGAGCAAGGATTTATTGAAACCTCCAAACTCACTTACCATTGTACCAGATGTTGTTTTACCAATAATCCAAGAGTGCACAATATTGGCATATTTGAATGCTTAATGAATGCTAGGCACTGTTGTAAATGCTTTATGTGGCTTATCTCCTATTTAGTCCTTTTGACAACTTTATGAGATAGGTGTAATTACTATGCAAATTATAAAGGGGATAAACTGAGGCCTTAAGAGTCAAAAACAATCTGGAGGTTTGACCACTAGAAAGTAACATGCTGTATGAATCATGTTTTTTTGTTTTTTAATACTTTGCTTTGACATGCTGGAGTCTTGCAGACCCAGGGAGGGACTGCACCTTAGAGGGCTAGCTAGACTAGAGATAGCAAACAACTTGCTTGTGTGTACAACTTTGATATACATACAAACCAGTCGAGTCTATAATTTAACCAACTCCTTTATCAAACTTTTACAGACCAAGTCAACATTCCCTCTGACATAAATTACCCCAGAGGCAGGTACTGGACAACTAGTGACCACTCCCATAGCCCATGGCCTGCCAAAATTATTTAACTATCCAATCCTAAGCCTGCTCAGCTGCTTCCCCTGCCTCAGCTTTCCTTCCTATGGAAATCACAATAAAGGCTCGGGCCCATGCTTTCACCCTACTCCTTCTGCCTTCTGACTGACCCTGGGGCTTCCCCAAATGGCTGCACATGGTATGGAGTGTCCCTTCTTGTGAGAACTATGAGAATCAAACTATATTTTTAATGGCAACTGTCTCCTGATCTGTTGACCTCTCCATACCTGAATTAAAACAAAAATTCTAAGTACACTTTACAAAACGTACTCAGAGTTGAGCCAAGGCCCTTTGACTGCACATCCCCTTCCTCTTTTTAACCTCAAAGATATTCTTCTTCCCTTCCTTCTTCCGTCTTCCCTCTCAATCTTCTTCTCTCCTTCTCCTCTTTTTTTCTTTTCTTCCTATTCTTTCTTCCTCTTTTCTTCTTTGTCTTCTTCCTCCTCCTCCTCCTCCTATTCCTCTTCTTCCTTTTCCTTCTCTTCTTTATCTACTTCTCCTCCTTCTCCTTATTTTCCTTCTCCTTCTCTTCCTCCTCTTCTTCTTCTTCCTTCTCTTACTTCTCCTCCTCCTTTCTTCTTCTTCTTCTTCTTCTTCTTCTTCTTCTTCTTCTTCTTCTT
>NW_022323625.1:0-4553 GCF_002776525.5 Piliocolobus tephrosceles
AAGAAGAAGAAGAAGAAGAAGAAGAAGAAGAAGAAGAAGAAGAAGAAAGGAGGAGGAGAAGTAAGAGAAGGAAGAAGAAGAAGAGGAGGAAGAGAAGGAGAAGGAAAATAAGGAGAAGGAGGAGAAGTAGATAAAGAAGAGAAGGAAAAGGAAGAAGAGGAATAGGAGGAGGAGGAGGAGGAAGAAGACAAAGAAGAAAAGAGGAAGAAAGAATAGGAAGAAAAGAAAAAAAGAGGAGAAGGAGAGAAGAAGATTGAGAGGGAAGACGGAAGAAGGAAGGGAAGAAGAATATCTTTGAGGTTAAAAAGAGGAAGGGGATGTGCAGTCAAAGGGCCTTGGCTCAACTCTGAGTACGTTTTGTAAAGTGTACTTAGAATTTTTGTTTTAATTCAGGTATGGAGAGGTCAACAGATCAGGAGACAGTTGCCATTAAAAATATAGTTTGATTCTCATAGTTCTCACAAGAAGGGACACTCCATACCATGTGCAGCCATTTGGGGAAGCCCCAGGGTCAGTCAGAAGGCAGAAGGAGTAGGGTGAAAGCATGGGCCCGAGCCTTTATTGTGATTTCCATAGGAAGGAAAGCTGAGGCAGGGGAAGCAGCTGAGCAGGCTTAGGATTGGATAGTTAAATAATTTTGGCAGGCCATGGGCTATGGGAGTGGTCACTAGTTGTCCAGTACCTGCCTCTGGGGTAATTTATGTCAGAGGGAATGTTGACTTGGTCTGTAAAAGTTTGATAAAGGAGTTGGTTAAATTATAGACTCGACTGGTTTGTATGTATATCAAAGTTGTACACACAAGCAAGTTGTTTGCTATCTCTAGTCTAGCTAGCCCTCTAAGGTGCAGTCCCTCCCTGGGTCTGCAAGACTCCAGCATGTCAAAGCAAAGTATTAAAAAACAAAAAAACATGATTCATACAGCATGTTACTTTCTAGTGGTCAAACCTCCAGATTGTTTTTGACTCTTAAGGCCTCAGTTTATCCCCTTTATAATTTGCATAGTAATTACACCTATCTCATAAAGTTGTCAAAAGGACTAAATAGGAGATAAGCCACATAAAGCATTTACAACAGTGCCTAGCATTCATTAAGCATTCAAATATGCCAATATTGTGCACTCTTGGATTATTGGTAAAACAACATCTGGTACAATGGTAAGTGAGTTTGGAGGTTTCAATAAATCCTTGCTCAAATGATAATTTATGTAACTTTTAACACCATATATAGACTTCCGTTCTCACGAAGCAAAACTCTTTTACTCTATCTCATTTCTATTTGAATGCTACTTATGCTAAACTTCAGGATAAGCTCCAGAAGACAATACATTTTGGTAGTGAAGAAAATCTGAGTACTATTGTAGGTTATAATGTGCATATAAAGCAATTGTTCCAAGATGACAACTGATTTGGAAATTACCAACATAAAGTGCAATAAAAATACATATTCCAACTGTAACCATTAATGTCCTACAGTTTCTTTCATGGAAAACACTAGCCCTAATCTATGCTATATTTCGAGGAAATAGCTGATTTTCAGGTGTAATAAACTCAGGCTACAAGAAAAAACCTGGCTATAGTCAAACATTTAGCTCATTTTCTTTGCATGAAAATAAATCACACTTTGTCAGCTAGAGAAGGTTAAAAGTCAATTGGTATATGGATGGCTTCACCACTGATCTGTGGAACTTCACAGGGACATCCAGCTAGCTATAATACCCCTCACCACTTCATAAATTTAAAACAATCCATAAATAACAACTGACTCCAAATAAGATGGAAGAATGACATTTCAGGAGGTGTGGAGATGAGAAAGATGGGGAATTCTGTAAAATATGAGAGAGGTCCCATGAGAGATCTCATTAAGTATTGCTTAATTTCAGTCAACGTGACAAGTTGGACACAGGCCTGATAAAAGCCAAAGACTATAAATTGTCTAAGAAAATTAAGATACAAGTGATCTACTTAAATAATAGTCCAAAGTCAGGTAACTTTATTATAGTACTATATTTTCTGCAATATGGTATGCAATTAATTCTTCCTTAGATAAACAAACTGATTAGAATTTCATTAATGCCGACGTTTCACAATAAACCTGGATCCAGTGAACCCCTTTCTTGTTGCTTACTTAAGTCCTTATAATTAATTCTAGATTTATGTCATTTACTGGTCAATATTACAGTCACCTTACTAACTATTTAAGCAATTTGAAAGCTGTCGGAGCTCACAGGAGCCACTGAAGCAGTAGGTGAGAGCCCACAGTTTTAATCTGATCCTTATTTTGAGAAGTTTTATTTTCCCATGCTGTGGCATTTTCTTTTAGCCAAGTAATTAAATGTTATTGTCTTCATTTTATGTACAACAGTAATTCCAAGATTGGATTTCCGTTGGACAGATGTGGCAGCACAGTTTTGTCCAATATACCGCCTAGCAACATTTTTCTCCTTTTTCATTGTTTTCTCAGTTTCATCCCCCAAAGTTATTTTGCCATAATTGAAAAATCTAAACTGTGATATTATACAAAGGTCCTAAGAATTATTCACATAATTTGCTTACCCTAATTTGTGTTGTTAGTTTCTTCTTTCAACAGGCATTTGTTGAGTTCCCTGAAAGGATTTCAGGGCCACACATAGAAGAGGCTTCCAAAATATCTTCCAGAATTCTTAAAGACCTTATATAACTTCCCATCAACCAGGTAATGGGAGATGAGCAGCCAAATTCAAAACCTTACTCCACACCTGACCTTTGTGATGAGATGGAGTTCTCTTCCAACACTTTTGAACATGCAGAACTTTCACCAAATTTAAACATTTGTTTATGTACATAAACAGTTTTAAGAACAGCCTTTTAGTAGGACCAAAACAAAACAAAATAAAAAAAAAATAGGTAATTTACATTTTTATCTCACGTAGGTAGTGTGTTATTATGAATGAGGTGTTTCCAGAATCAGGTGTCCAGCATGTCCTCACTCTTTAAAACAAGTTATGGGAGAAAACTATTCAGACTTGAAAAACCAGGGATTTGTATGACATCCAGGATTATAGAATCTTGTAATTAGACAAGGTTCTCTAAGAACACTGTATTAGTCTGTTCTCACGCTGCTAATAAAGACATACCTGAGACTGGGTAATTTACAAAGGAAAGAGGTTTGATTGACTCACATTTCAGCATGGCTGGGGAGGCCTCAGGAAACTTACGAACGTGGCAGAAGGGGAAGCAAACACATCCTTCTTCATATGGCAGCAACAAAGAGAACTGCCAAGAAAAAAGAGGAAGAGCCCCTTATAAAATCAACAGATCTTGTGATAACTCACTCACTATCTTGAGAACAGCATGAGGGTAGCCACCCCCATGATTCAATTACCTCCTACCGGGTCCATCCCATGACACATGGGAATTATGGGAACAACAATTCAAGATGAGACTTGGGTAGGGACACAGCCAAACTATATCAAACATTAAGAAGATAGAAATGACTACTTTCATTTTCAGTTCGTTAGCTTGGACATCAAAGCCTTCCACTATCTGTCGAGAACTAATTTGAACAAAATAAACATTTTTCTCTAGCCAGATCCACAGTTCCCCCATATGCTATGACCTGCATAATTTGTTTGTTTTGCTCCCTGGTCTCAATTATTTTCCCAATTATTCCTTCATTAACCAATATTTTTATATGTTAGAGACTTAATACAAATCTTTATCATCCTTTTTTCTCTTCTACTTTTTTTAGTTCAAAGCTTTTCTTGATATTCTTCTTCATAGAAGTCTCTTACTAATAGTAGTCATAATAACAATAAAACACTTGATTGTGTGTGACTAAATATGCCTTCTGGTTTTCTTGTACCAATTGGCTTTCAACTACCAGGAGATTGAAACTCATTTTGAAATAAGAACCATGTCTCATATTGTGATACCTTTTCCCTCAGAATCGTACTAAATACTAGATAGAAAGTAGCTTACAAATATGTACTATTGATGTATGCACCCATCTCATTGCCTTTTCCCAGTACAGAACATCCCTTATAGCAGTGCTAAAAGTCAGTTTTAAAAATAAATGTAAATATACTGTAAGAGAATTACACAAACATTATTATTATTATTATGATGATGATGATGATGATGATGATGATGATGATACTTTAAGTTCTAGGGTACATGTGCATAATGTGCAGGTTTGTTACATATGTATACTTGTGCCATGTTGGTGTGCTGCACCCATCAACTCGTCAGCACCCATCAACTCGTCATTTACATCAGGTATAACTCCCAATGCAATCCCTCCCCCCTCCCCCCTCCCCATAATAGGCCCTGGTGTGTGATGTTCCCCTTCCCAAGTCCAAGTGATCTCATTGTTCAGTTCCCACCTATGAGTGAGAGCATGCGGTGTTTGGTTTTCTGTTCTTGTGATAGTTTGCTGAGAATGATGGTTTCCAGCTGCATCCATGTCCCTACAAAGGACACGAACTCATCCTTTTTATGGCTGCATAGTATTCCATGGTGTATATGTGCCACATTTTCTTAATCCAGTCTATCACTGATGGACATTTGGGTTGATT
>NW_022323626.1:0-4340 GCF_002776525.5 Piliocolobus tephrosceles
GTTCTTCTCCTTCTTCTTTCTTCTTCCTCCTCCTCTTTTTCTTCTTCCAATATGCTTTTAATTTAAAACCAAGATTTACATGAAGTCACAGAAATGTACAAGGAAGTTTTATGCACCCTTCACTCAGCCTCCCCCAATGTCTACATCTTGCCTAACTAGAATACAGTTTAACAACTAGCAAATTGACAATGGTACAATCCACAGAACTTATTCTTGTTTTATTAGTTATTTATGCACTTGTGTCTAAGTGTAGCTCCTTGCAATTTTATCATGCATGTTGCTTCTATAACCACTACCACAATCAAGATATTCCATTATGCCAACATCACAAGGTTTCTTCCCATTACCCCTGTATAGACATGCCTACTTCTCTCCATTCTTAATCCGCTAGCCCCAGGAAACAACTGATTTGTTCTTCATATCTACGAAATGTTATTTCACAATGTAATATAAATGGAATTATGCAGTATATATCCTTTTGAGATTGACTTTTTTCACCAGTCTCATTTCCTTAAGGTTAATCCAAAGTGTTGCACTCATTTCTTTTCATTGTTGAATAATATTCAATAGTAATAATAATCCATCCATTGAAGGATATCTGGATAGTTTCCAGTTTGGACGTGTTATAAATAAAATCGCTATGAACATTTGTATACAAGTTTCTATATGATACGTTGATATTCCCAAGTAAAACACAACTCCTGTTATCCACACTCTGGTATTACCCTTTCCCCTTGAATTTGGAGGTGTCTTTGAATCACATTAGCCAAGGGAAGGCAGCAGCAGTGACCCTGTGCCAGTTTGGAGCCTAAGCCTTAAGAAGCTTCTCTTCTGGCATTTTGGAAGTCAACTTTCCTGATAACCCAATCCTGTAAGGAAACCCAAGCTAGCCACACAGAGAGATTTAAGGGAGAAGAACCAAGCAAGACAGACCTAAGTATGAACCAAAGCTACTGGGCCACAGACACAGCTGAGTCCCAGGGAACAGTCAGGATCAACCTACTGTTGAAAGTTGAAGCCATTTTTAAAGCATATCCTTAAGCCATTCCAGCTGATCTCATTGAAGCAAACAAGTTATGTTTGCAAAATAGTGACCAAATAGCAGAATCATGAGTACATAAATAGAATAGTTATCATTTTCAATCACTAAGCTTGTAGAAGGTTCGTCACACAGCAAAACATAATGGGAACAGAAATAACACATCCTGGTATACAGTAGGTCCTTGGCACATGCTAGTTATTTCATTAATTTGCTAAAATTCCAGGCTCTTATTTTAAATAAATAGTTATCAACTATATGCAATTAAATAGGTAAAGTTCAACAATGTATATTACATATATCATAAACATATCTGGTACCTGAATAGTCCAGAAATGCTATGGATCAGGAATCACAAGAGCTAAGATCAATTTATAGCTCTAACACTACCAGAGTTTGAACATGACATATCATGGACAATTATTAGGATCAGATAAAACAACTGCTATAAATCACTTTATATGCTGTAAAACACTAAACAAATATAGGGTATTCTGAAGTGACTTGCCAACCATGTAGTTGTTGGTTGATAAATAAATGCTAATACAAATAAAACACATATGTCCATTATATTTAAGGAGCATTGAAGTTATGCCACCACCATAGTGTGTTTACATATTATATAGCATGTGTTATAATTTCAATAATTTGTGACCTGACAACATCTGATATAGAGGCAGACATGCATTTTCAGAATTTGTTTGTTTCTAAGCTATTATTGGCTTTCTTTCATCATTTAGCCCAAATTAAGTGTCTGTGAATGTGGTTACATTTTACTGGAGCTACTAAAATAAGGTTACATAAAGCAGAAGATGGAAATAAAAGTTTACAACAAGCTTCATTCTGCTTTGTTTCTTTGAAGCTCAGTGGAAAGTATGATAGCACTGCACATTCAAGTCTTTGCATAGTAGCAAGCAAAAAAAAAAAAAAAAAAAAAAAAAAAAAAAAATTATAAAGACCGTGACAAGGTGGAAGGAAAAAGAAAAACAAGCCAGAACAAATTCTAGCTGTTGATGATTTCCTAAGGAGATCCCCCTTTGTGGTCCATGAAGAAAAGCATCATAAATTGTGTCCAAAATCATGTTTTCTTTTTGTATGAAACCTGAAAAATTCAAAAAGCGAGTATATTTGGATTTATGTTGCCCTGGATCACCAATTTGTGGCCAATATTTCTTCTCACCTAATTTTTCAGTTGTTTTGGGATAGGTTACTCTTCACTTCTATTTGATCATCCTCCAAGTTGATTAAAAGCAAGTCAGTGACAGAGCACAAGTAAAGGCCTTCAGTCCCATTTAGTATAAAATTCATTTCAGAAAAACATGGCTACAAAACATAGCTGAATGAAGAAAGACATTAAGAAAATTTTTAAAAAGCTGCCATACATATGCTATTTAGGGAATTTCTCAGTGTTTGGCCCATCGGTAGGGCCATTTCTTTATATAGCATTCTTCTGCCAAATTATACAGTATAAAGTTGCTTTTGTTTGGATCTTGGCCTGCAACTTAAAGTGTCTTTGAGAAGATTTAAAGCTAGAATTTATTTTTCTAATTTATATTGTTTGCAAAAATGAGATTGTAGTGGAGGACAAGAGGTTGAAGGAAAATACTTGAATCTGAATTAGAAATTTTCAAATTCATTGCTAAGTTGAGAATATTTTAAATAGTTCAATTATAAAGTGCTTAATCACCAGTTTATCTATGCTACACCTATACTAATCAAGCCACCTTCTAAACATAAATTGCATCAAATTATAAAAGCTAACTGGTGAACTAATCAAATATGTTTATAACTTCGACCAAAGGGCTTTGGGTGGCACATAATTAGATATGGGAATTAGAGGTGATGGTGATAACTGATTCATTGTCTAAGCTCTCCACTTTTTAAAATTTGTTTTTGCATATGTAGGCTTTACAACTAAATCACAGTTTCTCCATCTTTGTCAGAAAAAAAAAAATGTCTCAAATGACTATATTTGAAAAAAATACAAATAGTGGGGAAACTGAGGGGGTGAACTTTTAAAATGCAACAATATTTTACTTAGAGATTTAGAAATCTAATATGCTGTAAATATAAACTTGACTTTGATTTTGTAAAAACCAAATCTTCTAGATTTAAGATATATATTTGAGAGTAGTCTAGGCTGCTCTTGGATCATATGCTCTTTAGATACTAAGTACTTGTACACACAATATTACAGATAGTATATTGGTACAGAGAGTTTATGTGAGCACTTGGCAACAAAATAGCCAAAATTTAGATATGTTTATTTAACTTAATGAGACTATTCAGTTGGAAAAAGAAAGCAACTTTTGAAGAGTAAAAATTGTTTTGGATTCAGAGCCCTCAGAAATAATACCACACATCTACAACCATCTGATCTTTGACAAACCTGACAAAAACAAGAAATGGCAAAAGGGTTCCCTATTTAATAAATGGTGCTAGGAAAACTGGCTAGCCATATGTAGAAAGCTGAAACTGTATCCCTTCCTTACACCTTATACAAAAATTAATTCAAGATGGATTAAAGACTTAAATGTTAGACCTAAAACCATAAAACTCTAGAAGAAAACCTAGGCAATACCATTCAGGACATAGGCATGGGCAAGGACTTCATGTCTAAAACACCAAAAGCAATGTTATCAAAAGCCAAAATTGACAAATGGGATCTAATTAAACTAAAGAGCTTCTGCACAGCAAAAGAAACTACCGTCAGAGTGAACAGTCAACTTACAAAATGGGAGAAAATTTTTGCAATCTACTCATCTGACAAAGGGCTAATATCCAGAATCTACAAAGAAGTCAAACAAATTTACAAGAAAAAAGCAAACAACCCCATCAAAAAGTGGGCAAAGCATATGAACAGACACTTCTCAAAAGAAGACATTTATGCAGCCAATAGACACATGAAAAAATGCTCATCATCACTGGCCACCAGAGAAATGCAAATCAAAACCACAATGAGATACCATCTCACACCAGTTAGAATGGCAATCATTCAAAAGTCAGGAAACAACAGGTGCTGGAGAGGATGTGGAGAAATAGGAACACTTTTACACTGTTGGTGGAACTGTAAACTAGTTCAACCATTGTGGAAGACAGTGTGGCGATTCGTCAAGGATCTAGAACTAGAAATACCATTTGGCCCAGCCATCCCATTACTGGGTATATACCCAAAGGATTATAAATCATGCTGCTATAAAGACACATGCACATGTATGTTTATTGCAGCAGTATTCACAATAGCAAAGACTTGGAATCAACCCAAATGTCCATCAGTGATAGACTGGATTAAGAAAATGTG
>NW_022323627.1:0-4340 GCF_002776525.5 Piliocolobus tephrosceles
CACATTTTCTTAATCCAGTCTATCACTGATGGACATTTGGGTTGATTCCAAGTCTTTGCTATTGTGAATACTGCTGCAATAAACATACATGTGCATGTGTCTTTATAGCAGCATGATTTATAATCCTTTGGGTATATACCCAGTAATGGGATGGCTGGGCCAAATGGTATTTCTAGTTCTAGATCCTTGACGAATCGCCACACTGTCTTCCACAATGGTTGAACTAGTTTACAGTTCCACCAACAGTGTAAAAGTGTTCCTATTTCTCCACATCCTCTCCAGCACCTGTTGTTTCCTGACTTTTGAATGATTGCCATTCTAACTGGTGTGAGATGGTATCTCATTGTGGTTTTGATTTGCATTTCTCTGGTGGCCAGTGATGATGAGCATTTTTTCATGTGTCTATTGGCTGCATAAATGTCTTCTTTTGAGAAGTGTCTGTTCATATGCTTTGCCCACTTTTTGATGGGGTTGTTTGCTTTTTTCTTGTAAATTTGTTTGACTTCTTTGTAGATTCTGGATATTAGCCCTTTGTCAGATGAGTAGATTGCAAAAATTTTCTCCCATTTTGTAAGTTGACTGTTCACTCTGACGGTAGTTTCTTTTGCTGTGCAGAAGCTCTTTAGTTTAATTAGATCCCATTTGTCAATTTTGGCTTTTGATAACATTGCTTTTGGTGTTTTAGACATGAAGTCCTTGCCCATGCCTATGTCCTGAATGGTATTGCCTAGGTTTTCTTCTAGAGTTTTATGGTTTTAGGTCTAACATTTAAGTCTTTAATCCATCTTGAATTAATTTTTGTATAAGGTGTAAGGAAGGGATACAGTTTCAGCTTTCTACATATGGCTAGCCAGTTTTCCTAGCACCATTTATTAAATAGGGAACCCTTTTGCCATTTCTTGTTTTTGTCAGGTTTGTCAAAGATCAGATGGTTGTAGATGTGTGGTATTATTTCTGAGGGCTCTGAATCCAAAACAATTTTTACTCTTCAAAAGTTGCTTTCTTTTTCCAACTGAATAGTCTCATTAAGTTAAATAAACATATCTAAATTTTGGCTATTTTGTTGCCAAGTGCTCACATAAACTCTCTGTACCAATATACTATCTGTAATATTGTGTGTACAAGTACTTAGTATCTAAAGAGCATATGATCCAAGAGCAGCCTAGACTACTCTCAAATATATATCTTAAATCTAGAAGATTTGGTTTTTACAAAATCAAAGTCAAGTTTATATTTACAGCATATTAGATTTCTAAATCTCTAAGTAAAATATTGTTGCATTTTAAAAGTTCACCCCCTCAGTTTCCCCACTATTTGTATTTTTTTCAAATATAGTCATTTGAGACATTTTTTTTTTTCTGACAAAGATGGAGAAACTGTGATTTAGTTGTAAAGCCTACATATGCAAAAACAAATTTTAAAAAGTGGAGAGCTTAGACAATGAATCAGTTATCACCATCACCTCTAATTCCCATATCTAATTATGTGCCACCCAAAGCCCTTTGGTCGAAGTTATAAACATATTTGATTAGTTCACCAGTTAGCTTTTATAATTTGATGCAATTTATGTTTAGAAGGTGGCTTGATTAGTATAGGTGTAGCATAGATAAACTGGTGATTAAGCACTTTATAATTGAACTATTTAAAATATTCTCAACTTAGCAATGAATTTGAAAATTTCTAATTCAGATTCAAGTATTTTCCTTCAACCTCTTGTCCTCCACTACAATCTCATTTTTGCAAACAATATAAATTAGAAAAATAAATTCTAGCTTTAAATCTTCTCAAAGACACTTTAAGTTGCAGGCCAAGATCCAAACAAAAGCAACTTTATACTGTATAATTTGGCAGAAGAATGCTATATAAAGAAATGGCCCTACCGATGGGCCAAACACTGAGAAATTCCCTAAATAGCATATGTATGGCAGCTTTTTAAAAATTTTCTTAATGTCTTTCTTCATTCAGCTATGTTTTGTAGCCATGTTTTTCTGAAATGAATTTTATACTAAATGGGACTGAAGGCCTTTACTTGTGCTCTGTCACTGACTTGCTTTTAATCAACTTGGAGGATGATCAAATAGAAGTGAAGAGTAACCTATCCCAAAACAACTGAAAAATTAGGTGAGAAGAAATATTGGCCACAAATTGGTGATCCAGGGCAACATAAATCCAAATATACTCGCTTTTTGAATTTTTCAGGTTTCATACAAAAAGAAAACATGATTTTGGACACAATTTATGATGCTTTTCTTCATGGACCACAAAGGGGGATCTCCTTAGGAAATCATCAACAGCTAGAATTTGTTCTGGCTTGTTTTTCTTTTTCCTTCCACCTTGTCACGGTCTTTATAATTTTTTTTTTTTTTTTTTTTTTTTTTTTTTTTTGCTTGCTACTATGCAAAGACTTGAATGTGCAGTGCTATCATACTTTCCACTGAGCTTCAAAGAAACAAAGCAGAATGAAGCTTGTTGTAAACTTTTATTTCCATCTTCTGCTTTATGTAACCTTATTTTAGTAGCTCCAGTAAAATGTAACCACATTCACAGACACTTAATTTGGGCTAAATGATGAAAGAAAGCCAATAATAGCTTAGAAACAAACAAATTCTGAAAATGCATGTCTGCCTCTATATCAGATGTTGTCAGGTCACAAATTATTGAAATTATAACACATGCTATATAATATGTAAACACACTATGGTGGTGGCATAACTTCAATGCTCCTTAAATATAATGGACATATGTGTTTTATTTGTATTAGCATTTATTTATCAACCAACAACTACATGGTTGGCAAGTCACTTCAGAATACCCTATATTTGTTTAGTGTTTTACAGCATATAAAGTGATTTATAGCAGTTGTTTTATCTGATCCTAATAATTGTCCATGATATGTCATGTTCAAACTCTGGTAGTGTTAGAGCTATAAATTGATCTTAGCTCTTGTGATTCCTGATCCATAGCATTTCTGGACTATTCAGGTACCAGATATGTTTATGATATATGTAATATACATTGTTGAACTTTACCTATTTAATTGCATATAGTTGATAACTATTTATTTAAAATAAGAGCCTGGAATTTTAGCAAATTAATGAAATAACTAGCATGTGCCAAGGACCTACTGTATACCAGGATGTGTTATTTCTGTTCCCATTATGTTTTGCTGTGTGACGAACCTTCTACAAGCTTAGTGATTGAAAATGATAACTATTCTATTTATGTACTCATGATTCTGCTATTTGGTCACTATTTTGCAAACATAACTTGTTTGCTTCAATGAGATCAGCTGGAATGGCTTAAGGATATGCTTTAAAAATGGCTTCAACTTTCAACAGTAGGTTGATCCTGACTGTTCCCTGGGACTCAGCTGTGTCTGTGGCCCAGTAGCTTTGGTTCATACTTAGGTCTGTCTTGCTTGGTTCTTCTCCCTTAAATCTCTCTGTGTGGCTAGCTTGGGTTTCCTTACAGGATTGGGTTATCAGGAAAGTTGACTTCCAAAATGCCAGAAGAGAAGCTTCTTAAGGCTTAGGCTCCAAACTGGCACAGGGTCACTGCTGCTGCCTTCCCTTGGCTAATGTGATTCAAAGACACCTCCAAATTCAAGGGGAAAGGGTAATACCAGAGTGTGGATAACAGGAGTTGTGTTTTACTTGGGAATATCAACGTATCATATAGAAACTTGTATACAAATGTTCATAGCGATTTTATTTATAACACGTCCAAACTGGAAACTATCCAGATATCCTTCAATGGATGGATTATTATTACTATTGAATATTATTCAACAATGAAAAGAAATGAGTGCAACACTTTGGATTAACCTTAAGGAAATGAGACTGGTGAAAAAAGTCAATCTCAAAAGGATATATACTGCATAATTCCATTTATATTACATTGTGAAATAACATTTCGTAGATATGAAGAACAAATCAGTTGTTTCCTGGGGCTAGCGGATTAAGAATGGAGAGAAGTAGGCATGTCTATACAGGGGTAATGGGAAGAAACCTTGTGATGTTGGCATAATGGAATATCTTGATTGTGGTAGTGGTTATAGAAGCAACATGCATGATAAAATTGCAAGGAGCTACACTTAGACACAAGTGCATAAATAACTAATAAAACAAGAATAAGTTCTGTGGATTGTACCATTGTCAATTTGCTAGTTGTTAAACTGTATTCTAGTTAGGCAAGATGTAGACATTGGGGGAGGCTGAGTGAAGGGTGCATAAAACTTCCTTGTACATTTCTGTGACTTCATGTAAATCTTGGTTTTAAATTAAAAGCATATTGGAAGAAGAAAAAGAGGAGGAGGAAGAAGAAAGAAGAAGGAGAAGAAC
>NW_022323628.1:0-5513 GCF_002776525.5 Piliocolobus tephrosceles
CCTCATTCAAATAATTAGTATACAGCATTATTTCTGGATGTACAGAGAGTGGCTCATCCACATAATTTATATGGGACTTTATCAACAATAATTTTGGTCATGTAATATGTAAAAGAAAAATTGAACAGATCACCGCATATTAATTAAATGATAAAGTTATTAAGTAACCTCTCTCAAAATTGTAAAATTTACGTCTATTGATGAACATTTACCTAATGATGTTTGCCAAGCTATACAGGATGAAGTATTTCTTAGGAAGGCTACCCGGCTGGTCAGAGGATAGACATTTTCTTAAAATATTCACCAAAGAATAATATCTTATTAGAACTGTAAGGAGGAAAACAGTTACTTTTTGTTGTTGTTTAGGTCTCCAGCTGGTTGAAACCAAGAAGACTCTCCCACAATTATCCACTATATAAGAAATTGATATATAAACTAGGTTGCACTATTTGTTAAACTTATAAAAAATAAACTGGATTAACAGGTCTTTTCCTCAACATTTTCTCTTCCACTGTCTATTTGTGAGTTTAAATTATAGTCACTGAGATATAAATGAGCCTTAAGTAAGAATGAGAGGTCAGCTGAATAATTTATATAGCTGCAAAGTATAGTTATAAAATATGAATTATTACTAGTATAAAATTATTTCTAAATTTGGCAATGGTGATCTAGACAATTTGGGCCAAAATTTCTGATGAGAAAATAGAAAAAAATTCCAACATAATAAGATAATTCTATAATAAAAACATAAAATCCAGAACTTAATAGTTTAATAACATGTAAGACACAGGTTGAGATACAAATGAGGAACTGGTATATAGGTTAGGAAAAAAAATTGAGAGTGGTCAAAGAGGAACAAGAATTCAGACAAAGGAGAAAGAGATAACATTAATGGAGGACATTTAATTGGAGTCAGAGAAATAGGACTCAGGCAATAGGACACAAGTCACATTTTAATACCTAATAGGTAAGACAGATTCAGAATTTATGAAAATCGTTTAACTATACTTTTTCAACAGTCACTATGAATCTTAAACAGGACAAATAAAGAGACAAACGTACCAGGTATCGTCATAGTAACAACTATTAAAAAATTGTATGCCTGTATCAAAATATCACATGTACCTCATAAATTTATCATTATATACTCATAATATTGAAAAATAAAACAATTTTTAAAAGGTAAAATCTTGAAATTACATAGTGATTAAGGCAGATGATGTTCAAAGTAGAAACATTCAATAGGTAACTGACTCCTAAGAGAAAAAATGAAAGTAATAAGAAAATGGAATGGAATTTTCAATAATAGAAATAAACAGAAATTGTAAAGATATCAATACAATAGTAAGGAAATGTTATGCAAAACTCTATGTCAGTCAATTCAACAGCATAGATAAAATTGTCAGACCCTGCAAAACACAAATATTACCAAAAATATTACAAAAATAAAATAAAAATTTGATTAGTTTTATCTGTATTGAAAAAAATTATAAAAATTTAAAATCTTTCCACAAACACAACACCAACCTCATACAAATCCACTGATTTATTCTGTTATATTTATGGAAAAAATTACACTAACTCTCCACAGAATTGCTTAGGTAATACAGAAGGTGGGGCCATTCTCAACTCATTTTATGAGAACAATAAGTCCCCAATACCAATGTCAGTGTCTTTTTTCCCCTCCCACCTTCAAAGACTATCTTATAAGAAAAGTAAATCTATAAGTCAATATCCCTCATAAACATTGATGTCCAAAAGTATTAATAGCAATAGGATAGTTGTTAGAGCCCATCAATTATAAAGTGAATGATGTGTTATAAGATAAGGAGTTTATCTATGGAATGCAGTTTTCTTTTTGTTTAAAATCAATCAATTAATCAATGTTAATTTACCATACTAATAGGAAAAGGAGAAATATCAAGTGATAATTTCAGGAGATTCATTTTGAAACTTTTACACCTATTTATGATAAATTAAATGGAAACTTTCAGCAAATTGCTATAAGAAGAGAACTTTCTCAACCGATAAAGGCACCTATTAAAAAAAAAACTAAAGATAACATCATGAAATACTGAAAGGACAATTAATTTCCCTACCCCATCACACTCCCAATACTTGGCCCAAGACAGGAATGGGTATTTTCACTGCTTCTGTATTGCATTATAATAGAAGTCTTACCCATTTCAAAAAATTAAAAATACCTAAATAAATGAAACATACCAATTTGAAAAAATAGTTAAAGCTATTATTATTTGAGCCCTTCTGATTCTGTTCATAGACAATTATAAGGAATCTAGAAAAAAGCTATTTGAAATAAGTATTTAGCAGGTTGTAAAACACACAATCAATTGCATTTCAAAGTTGTTAAAATATACTTGGAAATAAAAATGATTCAATTTACAATGGCATGAAAATATATAAAATATTCACAGATTTAACAACATCTGTGCCAGATCTCTATACTGAAAATATCAGAGAGTCATAGAAAGAAGGTTGAACACTTTAATATTTGCCTAGATATATCATGTTCATGCACTGAAAGGACTTAATTTTATAAGTTATTGATTTTGCTTGAATTAATTGGCAAATTTAGCCAAGTGTCACTCAAATTTCCATCAGGTTGTCTGCAAAGTTCAATAAGCTGATTCTAAAATGTATACTGGAATGCACATTATCAGAATAATCAAAACAATAATTAAAAAGTTATAGGATTTACACTACCCAATTTTAAGACTTAAAATAAAACAAATTAACACAGTGTGATACCAGGGCATGTGTGTGTGTTTTTAAAGATGCCAGAAAGTTCAATGAGAAATGATAACCTTTTCAACAAATTCTCTGAAACATATAGCCACTTATATGGGATAAAAATGGCATCTCTCCCCATTAATTGCCCCAGAAACTTGGAGGCTTACTCAATTAAGAAAGGTGAGTCCTGCTTCTAAATGCCCAAAGGCAAAACACAGGCTCCCAGGTACCTGCTGATATCAACTCTAATACTATCCCTACTGACTGTTATCCTGAGTCTCCTGTTGGTCTTGTAGTAATGTTTTACAGTCTCTAAGGATAGGGAAACAAGTCTTATTCACAGTGTAAGACTCATCTGTGGTAGTTAAAAATTCCCATGGTCTTAGGCTTTATTAAATATTTTTAACCACAGGTATTAATGAAGCATTCTACCTAGACCAGAGTACTACTTTGAGAGAAATTTTCCCAAATTTCTCAGTCTTATTCAAGGACAGGTATACTCTGTGTTTACAGTTCCAAATTATTGCACTTGCATTACAATAATATCCTCTGACATTTTCCCCTGGAACATTACTACATATGTAAACTAATGAACCTGTGGATCTTGGTGTAGGAAACATCTCAACAAATTAGAAGTTCTAATAGTCCAGGACCCCAAAAATTGAGAGGCTGGAGTCAGATTATCCGTGTTTTCTGGAAAATTTCATGTAAAATTATTAATTTCCATTGACCAGGTCCAACTAATAATAAGTATTTATTGATTTCTTACTATATGCCAGATCTGTTTTAAGCATGTTTTATAGATTATCTTCTTTAATTTTTAAAGAAACTCCATGCCATGGTTCTTATTATTTCATTTTACCAAATCACATAAAAGTTTAAATAATTTGCCCAAGATCGTACAGCACATATTCAACAATACACTAAATTTGTCTTCTACCAAGAAGAAGGGAATCAATCCATCCTTAAACACAAATAGAAATTTTTACAATTTTCTTCCCAAGAGAGTGTTTACTTGCTATAGATTATTCAATTTCCCTTGTGTCCATACCCTTTTAACTGCTTTTTAAAGCTTCCCCTTTTAAGAAACAGAAAATATCTCCATCAGCCTTAAGTCCATTTGTCTTTGCGACATGCTCTGGCTAATATGACATTAGCAGATGTGATGCAGGCAGAGATTTGACAATGTAGCTGTACTCTTTGATGTGCACTCCTATCACTGCTGTGAAAAGGATGTGTTCACACTGGCCAGTTAGTTTCAGAAGAGGATGAAACCCAAATAGAGCCAAGATACCCTATGAAGTTTTCCTGGTCAAACTCAACCTACAGCAGAGCCCCAAATCTTGCCTGAGTGAGCACGGCAGAAAACAGCCTGGCCTAGAGAAGTCACTCCAGCCCATCCAACTAACCACAGATCCATGAGCTATCATACGTGATGGTTTATTCAGTTTACTCAGTCACATGGCAAAAAGTAACTGAAAAACTTGATTTGTGTGTAAATCATAAGGGCTATTTCATATATTTAAAAAATAAGTTCGTATTCCTGAGTTTACCTACATTCTGATAGTAAACTATTAGCAACTTTCAATCGGTATTTATTTTCATTAAGATGCTATCTAACGTAGACATATAATTTACATAAAAAAGGTAAGAATAATAAATATTTTGTACTCTTTTTATATGTGCCAAGGAGTTCACATGTGTTTTCTATCATCAACCTCTCATAATGCTCACAACTAGGTTTTAAAGTTTAAGGTAAGCTCTATCATCCCCAATTTACAAAAGCAAGAAAATTCAGGTGTTGAAAGATTGAGTTTCTTGCATACAGTAAATAACCAGTAAGTAATGAAATTAAGATTTAAAACTAAGACAGTTAGACTCAACAATTACATTGCTGTACAGAAAGGTGAGATTTTTATTCACAGGGTGTGGATTTGGAATTCTAGTTCATGGACTCAAATAACTGAAAAACATATTTTATCCCAGAGAGCTTCATTTTCCCTGTCTGTAACATGGACATTATCACAGGCACCTCACGAGTTAGAGTATTTTCCATTTCTTGAGCTGGCTTTGAAAATTTGCTTTACAAATAACATCCTTGTGTTTGCCCAAGCGCATCCTCTCCAGGGAGGCAGTATGTCATGATGTCCTGATTAGGAGTATGATACATAACTTTCAGTTGGATTTCAAGCTTTGTAAAGAGGGAGACAGGAAAGATGTTTATCATGACCCGCACCTGGAATTCCTATCTCTGACACATCATCAGATAATTTGTACTGGAAAATCATGCACACTTGACCCCTTAGACCGGGGATATTTACACTGGGTTCACAGTGTAACATCCCCTCTTCTATCCCCATTTTGCAGCTGCCCTGCATCACTATCATTTTATGCACCAAAATCTCCTCTCTCTCTCTTTTTTGTGTGTGTTTTGTTATTGCTGTTGTTTGGTGTCTGTGTGTGTGTGTGTGTGTGTGTGTGTGTGTTTAAAAAACCAAGCCCTGGGCCGGGCGCGGTGGCTCAAGCCTGTAGTCCCAGAGCTTTGGGAGGCCGAGATGGGCGGATCACAACGTCAGGAAATCGAGACCATCCTGGCTAACACGGTGAACCCCGTCTCTACTAAAAAAATACAAAAAAAATAGCCGGTCATGGTGGCGAGCGCCTGTAGTCCCAGCTACTCGGGAGGCTGAGGCAGTAGAATGGCGTGAACCCGGGAGGTGGAGCTTGCAGTGAGCTGAGATCCGGCCACTGCACTCCAGCCT
>NW_022323629.1:0-5513 GCF_002776525.5 Piliocolobus tephrosceles
AGGCTGGAGTGCAGTGGCCGGATCTCAGCTCACTGCAAGCTCCACCTCCCGGGTTCACGCCATTCTACTGCCTCAGCCTCCCGAGTAGCTGGGACTACAGGCGCTCGCCACCATGACCGGCTATTTTTTTTGTATTTTTTTAGTAGAGACGGGGTTCACCGTGTTAGCCAGGATGGTCTCGATTTCCTGACGTTGTGATCCGCCCATCTCGGCCTCCCAAAGCTCTGGGACTACAGGCTTGAGCCACCGCGCCCGGCCCAGGGCTTGGTTTTTTAAACACACACACACACACACACACACACACACAGACACCAAACAACAGCAATAACAAAACACACACAAAAAAGAGAGAGAGAGGAGATTTTGGTGCATAAAATGATAGTGATGCAGGGCAGCTGCAAAATGGGGATAGAAGAGGGGATGTTACACTGTGAACCCAGTGTAAATATCCCCGGTCTAAGGGGTCAAGTGTGCATGATTTTCCAGTACAAATTATCTGATGATGTGTCAGAGATAGGAATTCCAGGTGCGGGTCATGATAAACATCTTTCCTGTCTCCCTCTTTACAAAGCTTGAAATCCAACTGAAAGTTATGTATCATACTCCTAATCAGGACATCATGACATACTGCCTCCCTGGAGAGGATGCGCTTGGGCAAACACAAGGATGTTATTTGTAAAGCAAATTTTCAAAGCCAGCTCAAGAAATGGAAAATACTCTAACTCGTGAGGTGCCTGTGATAATGTCCATGTTACAGACAGGGAAAATGAAGCTCTCTGGGATAAAATATGTTTTTCAGTTATTTGAGTCCATGAACTAGAATTCCAAATCCACACCCTGTGAATAAAAATCTCACCTTTCTGTACAGCAATGTAATTGTTGAGTCTAACTGTCTTAGTTTTAAATCTTAATTTCATTACTTACTGGTTATTTACTGTATGCAAGAAACTCAATCTTTCAACACCTGAATTTTCTTGCTTTTGTAAATTGGGGATGATAGAGCTTACCTTAAACTTTAAAACCTAGTTGTGAGCATTATGAGAGGTTGATGATAGAAAACACATGTGAACTCCTTGGCACATATAAAAAGAGTACAAAATATTTATTATTCTTACCTTTTTTATGTAAATTATATGTCTACGTTAGATAGCATCTTAATGAAAATAAATACCGATTGAAAGTTGCTAATAGTTTACTATCAGAATGTAGGTAAACTCAGGAATACGAACTTATTTTTTAAATATATGAAATAGCCCTTATGATTTACACACAAATCAAGTTTTTCAGTTACTTTTTGCCATGTGACTGAGTAAACTGAATAAACCATCACGTATGATAGCTCATGGATCTGTGGTTAGTTGGATGGGCTGGAGTGACTTCTCTAGGCCAGGCTGTTTTCTGCCGTGCTCACTCAGGCAAGATTTGGGGCTCTGCTGTAGGTTGAGTTTGACCAGGAAAACTTCATAGGGTATCTTGGCTCTATTTGGGTTTCATCCTCTTCTGAAACTAACTGGCCAGTGTGAACACATCCTTTTCACAGCAGTGATAGGAGTGCACATCAAAGAGTACAGCTACATTGTCAAATCTCTGCCTGCATCACATCTGCTAATGTCATATTAGCCAGAGCATGTCGCAAAGACAAATGGACTTAAGGCTGATGGAGATATTTTCTGTTTCTTAAAAGGGGAAGCTTTAAAAAGCAGTTAAAAGGGTATGGACACAAGGGAAATTGAATAATCTATAGCAAGTAAACACTCTCTTGGGAAGAAAATTGTAAAAATTTCTATTTGTGTTTAAGGATGGATTGATTCCCTTCTTCTTGGTAGAAGACAAATTTAGTGTATTGTTGAATATGTGCTGTACGATCTTGGGCAAATTATTTAAACTTTTATGTGATTTGGTAAAATGAAATAATAAGAACCATGGCATGGAGTTTCTTTAAAAATTAAAGAAGATAATCTATAAAACATGCTTAAAACAGATCTGGCATATAGTAAGAAATCAATAAATACTTATTATTAGTTGGACCTGGTCAATGGAAATTAATAATTTTACATGAAATTTTCCAGAAAACACGGATAATCTGACTCCAGCCTCTCAATTTTTGGGGTCCTGGACTATTAGAACTTCTAATTTGTTGAGATGTTTCCTACACCAAGATCCACAGGTTCATTAGTTTACATATGTAGTAATGTTCCAGGGGAAAATGTCAGAGGATATTATTGTAATGCAAGTGCAATAATTTGGAACTGTAAACACAGAGTATACCTGTCCTTGAATAAGACTGAGAAATTTGGGAAAATTTCTCTCAAAGTAGTACTCTGGTCTAGGTAGAATGCTTCATTAATACCTGTGGTTAAAAATATTTAATAAAGCCTAAGACCATGGGAATTTTTAACTACCACAGATGAGTCTTACACTGTGAATAAGACTTGTTTCCCTATCCTTAGAGACTGTAAAACATTACTACAAGACCAACAGGAGACTCAGGATAACAGTCAGTAGGGATAGTATTAGAGTTGATATCAGCAGGTACCTGGGAGCCTGTGTTTTGCCTTTGGGCATTTAGAAGCAGGACTCACCTTTCTTAATTGAGTAAGCCTCCAAGTTTCTGGGGCAATTAATGGGGAGAGATGCCATTTTTATCCCATATAAGTGGCTATATGTTTCAGAGAATTTGTTGAAAAGGTTATCATTTCTCATTGAACTTTCTGGCATCTTTAAAAACACACACACATGCCCTGGTATCACACTGTGTTAATTTGTTTTATTTTAAGTCTTAAAATTGGGTAGTGTAAATCCTATAACTTTTTAATTATTGTTTTGATTATTCTGATAATGTGCATTCCAGTATACATTTTAGAATCAGCTTATTGAACTTTGCAGACAACCTGATGGAAATTTGAGTGACACTTGGCTAAATTTGCCAATTAATTCAAGCAAAATCAATAACTTATAAAATTAAGTCCTTTCAGTGCATGAACATGATATATCTAGGCAAATATTAAAGTGTTCAACCTTCTTTCTATGACTCTCTGATATTTTCAGTATAGAGATCTGGCACAGATGTTGTTAAATCTGTGAATATTTTATATATTTTCATGCCATTGTAAATTGAATCATTTTTATTTCCAAGTATATTTTAACAACTTTGAAATGCAATTGATTGTGTGTTTTACAACCTGCTAAATACTTATTTCAAATAGCTTTTTTCTAGATTCCTTATAATTGTCTATGAACAGAATCAGAAGGGCTCAAATAATAATAGCTTTAACTATTTTTTCAAATTGGTATGTTTCATTTATTTAGGTATTTTTAATTTTTTGAAATGGGTAAGACTTCTATTATAATGCAATACAGAAGCAGTGAAAATACCCATTCCTGTCTTGGGCCAAGTATTGGGAGTGTGATGGGGTAGGGAAATTAATTGTCCTTTCAGTATTTCATGATGTTATCTTTAGTTTTTTTTTTAATAGGTGCCTTTATCGGTTGAGAAAGTTCTCTTCTTATAGCAATTTGCTGAAAGTTTCCATTTAATTTATCATAAATAGGTGTAAAAGTTTCAAAATGAATCTCCTGAAATTATCACTTGATATTTCTCCTTTTCCTATTAGTATGGTAAATTAACATTGATTAATTGATTGATTTTAAACAAAAAGAAAACTGCATTCCATAGATAAACTCCTTATCTTATAACACATCATTCACTTTATAATTGATGGGCTCTAACAACTATCCTATTGCTATTAATACTTTTGGACATCAATGTTTATGAGGGATATTGACTTATAGATTTACTTTTCTTATAAGATAGTCTTTGAAGGTGGGAGGGGAAAAAAGACACTGACATTGGTATTGGGGACTTATTGTTCTCATAAAATGAGTTGAGAATGGCCCCACCTTCTGTATTACCTAAGCAATTCTGTGGAGAGTTAGTGTAATTTTTTCCATAAATATAACAGAATAAATCAGTGGATTTGTATGAGGTTGGTGTTGTGTTTGTGGAAAGATTTTAAATTTTTATAATTTTTTTCAATACAGATAAAACTAATCAAATTTTTATTTTATTTTTGTAATATTTTTGGTAATATTTGTGTTTTGCAGGGTCTGACAATTTTATCTATGCTGTTGAATTGACTGACATAGAGTTTTGCATAACATTTCCTTACTATTGTATTGATATCTTTACAATTTCTGTTTATTTCTATTATTGAAAATTCCATTCCATTTTCTTATTACTTTCATTTTTTCTCTTAGGAGTCAGTTACCTATTGAATGTTTCTACTTTGAACATCATCTGCCTTAATCACTATGTAATTTCAAGATTTTACCTTTTAAAAATTGTTTTATTTTTCAATATTATGAGTATATAATGATAAATTTATGAGGTACATGTGATATTTTGATACAGGCATACAATTTTTTAATAGTTGTTACTATGACGATACCTGGTACGTTTGTCTCTTTATTTGTCCTGTTTAAGATTCATAGTGACTGTTGAAAAAGTATAGTTAAACGATTTTCATAAATTCTGAATCTGTCTTACCTATTAGGTATTAAAATGTGACTTGTGTCCTATTGCCTGAGTCCTATTTCTCTGACTCCAATTAAATGTCCTCCATTAATGTTATCTCTTTCTCCTTTGTCTGAATTCTTGTTCCTCTTTGACCACTCTCAATTTTTTTTCCTAACCTATATACCAGTTCCTCATTTGTATCTCAACCTGTGTCTTACATGTTATTAAACTATTAAGTTCTGGATTTTATGTTTTTATTATAGAATTATCTTATTATGTTGGAATTTTTTTCTATTTTCTCATCAGAAATTTTGGCCCAAATTGTCTAGATCACCATTGCCAAATTTAGAAATAATTTTATACTAGTAATAATTCATATTTTATAACTATACTTTGCAGCTATATAAATTATTCAGCTGACCTCTCATTCTTACTTAAGGCTCATTTATATCTCAGTGACTATAATTTAAACTCACAAATAGACAGTGGAAGAGAAAATGTTGAGGAAAAGACCTGTTAATCCAGTTTATTTTTTATAAGTTTAACAAATAGTGCAACCTAGTTTATATATCAATTTCTTATATAGTGGATAATTGTGGGAGAGTCTTCTTGGTTTCAACCAGCTGGAGACCTAAACAACAACAAAAAGTAACTGTTTTCCTCCTTACAGTTCTAATAAGATATTATTCTTTGGTGAATATTTTAAGAAAATGTCTATCCTCTGACCAGCCGGGTAGCCTTCCTAAGAAATACTTCATCCTGTATAGCTTGGCAAACATCATTAGGTAAATGTTCATCAATAGACGTAAATTTTACAATTTTGAGAGAGGTTACTTAATAACTTTATCATTTAATTAATATGCGGTGATCTGTTCAATTTTTCTTTTACATATTACATGACCAAAATTATTGTTGATAAAGTCCCATATAAATTATGTGGATGAGCCACTCTCTGTACATCCAGAAATAATGCTGTATACTAATTATTTGAATGAGG
>NW_022323633.1:0-6043 GCF_002776525.5 Piliocolobus tephrosceles
CTGGAATCCCAGGCAGGCATAGTGTTGTAACTTTTCTCAAAGCTCCATTTTTCTATTCTAGAAAGGGAAAAACTGTTCTGTAGCCAAAGTGCCAAGTATCTCTAACTACTGTTAGAGACAACTTTGGATCGGTACACGTGCCCCAAAGTCAGCCAGTCAGTGACAACCTGTCCCCAGTAGTTTGTTTCTGGAAGTTAGCCTGTCAGAGACAGGTCCACACTACCAGACAATAACCAATCATCATGTGTCTCACTCCAGGGAGGATGCTCCTGAAAACCTGTCCACAGCAGTTTTAATTCAGTGACCACACTAACATAGGTGAAAATCCATCAATACCTAAACGCTCCCACTTCTGAAAATCTACCAATTCCCAAACACCATGCTTCCCAAAACTTATACAAGTTCAACTCTGGTTTTGTTCAGGAAGATTATGCCTGAACAAAGGAGCTTGCAAAAAATCAGGAAGTTTATTTTGTCTTGCATTTGATATCTAATTTATTGTTTGTTTGCAAGTTCTCAACCCTTTCCACAATTCAAGCCCTGTTTACTAATAAATATAAATTTGAACTTGAGGGTAATAGACATGCTGAAGAAGAGGTAACAGCAATCTTTTCAATTATTGAGTGGTGGTTATTATCCATTCAAATGCCAAAACACAGGTATAACTTTTGTGGTGAATTTTTTCAACAATGGACATTTATGAAATGAGGAAAAAATCCTTCTACAGCTCTTTGAACAGCATGCAATTGTTATTCGGTACCATAAATTGAAATTCAGTGCAAGCCAAGATACACTGACAGCTACACTTAAGAGATTTATGATTTCCTCAACTACTTCCAAAGGAAATGATAAAATAACAAATTTTTTATTAAGATAAATTTAAATGAAGAAGATAAATTAATCACAGCAGAAGTTAAAATGGCTTCTCTCGTTCCATATCATCATCAGCCTTTCAGCTCAAATGACTGTTTGAACATACTGTTACCATAAGTATTTTCAGATTCCAATATTGCAAGCAAATTTTCAAGTGCCAGGATGAAGCCTACTGCAATAATTAAAAAAAGAAATGGCTCCATTTACTATTAACAGAGATTATCAAAAATCTAAACCTCACCTTTTTTTATGACATAGCATGATTGCAAGTAATCACAATGCAGGAAAAATTTTTTTTCATTGCTTGTACAGTATTTTTCTCATGAAAAGGGCTGGTTTATAAAGCTATAGCAAGTAAAATTTCTTCCAAATAAGACTTCAGAAACAAGAGCAAATTTTTATGGAAAACTCTCTGAGTTAAGAGTGAAGACAAAAAATCATACTGCTTTTGGTGGAGATAATACAGATACAGATGTTGGTGTAAACATTCAAACAATGTTTATTCAAAGTTAAAGCAAAGCATACATGATTCTGTGAAAGGTGTTAGCTATTTTGTCCGTATTCTGTTTAATGTTGCTCAGACCACATCTGTATCCTTTCTACTGACATTGTAGTAGTTGTCAGGAAATTGTTCCCTTTACTACTGTTCAAAGTGAACAATTGAGGGATTTTTGTAATTTTGTCACCATTCTGTATTCTTTAATTCTCTAGAATTCAAAAATCTGTTGGTTTTCTTCAACAAAAGCAGTTGAGAAAATCTTCAGTTCATTTTGAAACATGGAAATCATAGTTTAGTTCTGGTAGCCCAAAAAGTTCTTGTTGACTTTTTAAATAATTCATTGAGTGAAGCCTACTTATTTCTTGTTCATCGTTTTCACTTTCTCTCAAGCAAAAGGATTATGCAAATCAAAGAAAAGTAAACAGTATTATTGAAGTACTCCATTGCTTACAGAAACTTGTTGAATGGGTAAAAGAAAAAAAAAAGGAGAAGACAAAAACTCATTCTTTAAGTGTCAAGATTGTTCTTACTAGGCACAGCATTGCTTACGACTAGAAAAAGAAATTTTGACTGTTAATTATTGCAGCATTTAGTGTGACTGTTTTGAAACAAATTTCATCTCTTGAACAATTCAACTATTTAAATAAATGTTAGTGAATACTCTTCCAGTATGGGGACAAATGAATTCATGATGTTTATTGTTGAAGAAAGGGAAAAAATTTGACAATAATATTCTTTTTGTCAGTGAAAAACATTTTTGAAAGTCATTGATCAAGAGTTATAATCCTGAAGAATGGAAAAACAAGTCATGTCTTTGAAGATGGCATTATATATTTTAACATACCTAACTCGAAGAGCTTTCTAGATTTTATGGTAATAGATGTCCAGTGTGCTAGCTTGTTTTTTCTCATTAATCAATGTTGAGTAAAGAAAAGAATAGCATTAATTTTATGTGACAATATATTGATGATATATTACAATGTAAATGGAACATAGATTGTAACGGCAAAGAATTTTGTAAGTGAATTTTATAAAACAAGTAACAAAGAGACCCAAAAACTTAAGGCCACAAAATTAAAGAAAGTGTTATATAATTTAAACATTTATAATGTATTTGACATGAACAATGGATAATTTTTAAATATGTCCATGTAATATTTTTCTTTTATCTCAATGTATACATATATATGCTATTAGAAATTATCCACATTGAACTGGAAATAAAAATTACATTTTTATTTACTAACTCTGGTGGCCCTAATCAGAAAGCTGGCTTGCCTCATTTGCCCAGGGTTGGGGCAACTGCATCTATGATATTTTCAGAAATATACACAAATTGACTTTGAGGGATCCTAGAAGACTTTCCTCTTACAGAGCCAGAATTTCAACTGTTGATCCAGCCAGCTCAGCCTAAATCAAAAATTCCCCTTCTTTGGGAATTTCTATTAAGATTCCTGTGTTACAGGTGAGGAAACTGAGACTGAGGCAAGAGACTGAGGTGGATACTTTTCAGCAAAGAGCAGAGACTGGCTGGGTTCCTGCCTGTAATGCCAGTGTGGGAGAGTCCAGAGTTCTAGATCAGCCTGGACAACATACAGGGACCTCCTTCTTTAAAAAAAAGGAGAGAAAAGAAAAAAAGCCAGGAGTGGCATATGAGCCTGTACCCCCAGCACTCAGGAGGCTAAGACAGGAGGATTGCTTGAGCCCAGGAACTCAAGACTGTAGTGAGCTGATTATACCCTGTACTCCAGCCTGGGTGACAGAGAAAGACCCCACCAAACACACACACACACACACACACACACACAAACAGGGCCTGTGCTACGGCTGGATAGGAAATGCATACGTGCCTAACAACAGAGCACCAAAATACAAAGAGTTAGTTTCTCTAAAAGATCTCTAAAAATGGAGCAACTTCTCAATTTCAAGTATTGAAAATTGTTAAGATGGCAATATTCCTTAAATTAATCTACAGATTTAACACAATTGTTATCAAAATCTCAGCTGGTTTCTATGCATAAGCTGACAAGACAGGAAACTCTCTTCCATAAAATTCATATGGAAATTCAAGATAACCAGAACCACAACAATCTTGAAAAAGAACTATATTGGAATATTCACACATCCTGATATCAAAACATACTACAAAGCTACAGTAATCGAGACATAAGGATAGATGTATAGATCAATGGAACAGAATTGAGAAAGCAGAAATAAACAATCACATTTATGCTCACTTCATTTTCAACAAGGGGTCAAAACACTTCATTGGGAAGCAATAATTTGTATAATAAAAGGTGCTGGGATGGGTGGATGTCCACATGCTAAAGAATGAAGTTTGAGCCCCTACCTCATACAATACACAAAACTAACTCAAAATGAATTATCAGACAAAAATATAAAAGCTAAAACTACAAAACCCTTAGAAGAAAATAGGCTTAAATCTTAATGAACTGGGACTTGATAATGGTTTCTTAGATGTGACACTAAAAGTACAAGCAACCAGAGAAAAAAATTGACAAATTGAACTTCATCAAAATTAAAAACATTTTTGCCCCATCAAGAAAGATAAAAATACAAAATGGGGAAAAAAAAGATTTTCAAATAACATATCTGATAACAGACTCGTATTTAGAATATATATTTAGAGGATGCTTATAACTCGATTTAAAACGACAACCCAGTTTTAAGAATCTGAATAGACATTTCTCCAAATAAGATATACAAATGTCCAACAAATAACATTAAAAATACTCAACATCATTACTTATCAGAGATGTGCCAATTCAAACCACAATGAAACACCACTTTGCACACACTTTGATGGCTAGCATTTAAAAGTTGGAGAGTACCAAGAGTTGTCATGAAATTAGAGAAACTGGAACTCTCATACATTGTTAGAGAAAATGTAACTAGTGCAGTCACTTTGGAAAACAGCCTTGAAATTCATCAAAACTTAAACATAAATTTTCCATATGGTCCACCAATTCCACTCCTAGATATATATCCAAGAGAAATGAAAACATATGTCCACATGGAAACTTGTACACAAATATTCACAGAAGCACTATTTATAATAGCCAAAAAATTCAAAGAACCTGAATTCACTTCAGCTGATGAACAGATATAAAGTATGGTATATTCATATAATAGAATATGGCTCAAGGAAAAAAAAGCTGAAGTACTGACACATGATACAACATAGATGAACCATGAAAATCTTACGCTAAGTGAAAGAAGTCAATCAAAAGGACCACATATAGTACAATTCCATTTATAGGAGATGTCCAGAATAGGCAAATTGATGGAAATAGAAACTAGATTAGCAGTTTTCTGGGGCTGGGGGACACAGATAATGGTTAAATGGCACAAGGTTTCTTTGGTGATTGTTCCATGAAAGGGCTGTATATGCAAAGCAATTCCCAAATGCCAAAGGAGCCAGGAAACCAAAGAAGGAGGCAGACAAATCCAGTTTGTCCATATCGGGTGATTTATCGAGAGCCTCACAGACAGAAGCATGGTCTTGGGTAGGTGCAGGACAGGTAGATCTACGCACTGTTAATCCCCAGGCCAAAGGCTTATATGCCACAGGGAAAGGATACGTGTGCTCCATGCAAGACAATTAAAGGCAACCCTCCGGAACAAGCAAGGATGTGATATGTGTCATAGCCTATCATTTGTGTGGTAACGACAAGGTCAATGTGCTCTTACAGTAAGGATGGTAGATAAAGTAGAAATCAGGAGGCATTCACGGGACTGGGGCTAATCAGAAATCAACATGGCAGAGTACCATCCAAAATGGAGTCACTTTGGTGACATAAAAATGTTCCAAAATTGACCATAGGAATGGTTGCACAACTGTGGATATAGCAATATATCCATATATATTATATATTTCATACTTTAAATGGGTGAATTGCACAGTATGTGTTTTTATAAAGCCGTTACAAACAAAAAAGTAATAGTGTGGAAGACACTGCCTTTGAAGAACAATGGCTGGATGTTGCCCCAGCCAACACTGGACCTTGTCCCTTCTTGCTCTGGAGTGACTGTTTCAGGGTTGTCAGAATCCCGGAGTCCAGCTTCTCACTTAGTTCCAAACTGTGCAGGAAGGGCAGCATGTAGGATGGGAAGCCCTGGGCTCCCAGCCCATCGCCAGACTACTTAGAGTTCCCCTTCTGGGAAGAGTAGCGGTCCCCTCATTCTCTATCCCCACTGCTCCCCTCAGGGCTCTGCCCTCATCACCAGGCCTCCTGATCATGACGTCTACCATCTTCCTCCTGACAGGTGATGGTTGGAGTAGTGTGGGGGGCACAATTGTCAGAACCCATAGAACCATAAAGCACAAAAAGTGTACCCTTATGTAAACCATGGACTGTCATTAATAATGACGTATAATTATTGGTTCATTAATTGTAACAAGTATGTTACAGTAACGAAAGATGTTAATAATAGGAGAAATTATGTAAGGTAGTAGGCATGAACTACACCTGGGCCCAGAGACAGAAGGCGCAAGCCTCAAAGTCTGTGGCCTGTAGTTCTGCATTCTCAACCCTGAGCCCAGGATCAGTCACCAGGGGGAGAGCTCAGGGCCTGATCACAGCCAGAGTCCATCGACCTGGGTCTGGAATCCCAGGCAGGCATAGTGTTGTAACTTTTCTCAAAGCTCCA
>NW_022323634.1:0-6043 GCF_002776525.5 Piliocolobus tephrosceles
TGGAGCTTTGAGAAAAGTTACAACACTATGCCTGCCTGGGATTCCAGACCCAGGTCGATGGACTCTGGCTGTGATCAGGCCCTGAGCTCTCCCCCTGGTGACTGATCCTGGGCTCAGGGTTGAGAATGCAGAACTACAGGCCACAGACTTTGAGGCTTGCGCCTTCTGTCTCTGGGCCCAGGTGTAGTTCATGCCTACTACCTTACATAATTTCTCCTATTATTAACATCTTTCGTTACTGTAACATACTTGTTACAATTAATGAACCAATAATTATACGTCATTATTAATGACAGTCCATGGTTTACATAAGGGTACACTTTTTGTGCTTTATGGTTCTATGGGTTCTGACAATTGTGCCCCCCACACTACTCCAACCATCACCTGTCAGGAGGAAGATGGTAGACGTCATGATCAGGAGGCCTGGTGATGAGGGCAGAGCCCTGAGGGGAGCAGTGGGGATAGAGAATGAGGGGACCGCTACTCTTCCCAGAAGGGGAACTCTAAGTAGTCTGGCGATGGGCTGGGAGCCCAGGGCTTCCCATCCTACATGCTGCCCTTCCTGCACAGTTTGGAACTAAGTGAGAAGCTGGACTCCGGGATTCTGACAACCCTGAAACAGTCACTCCAGAGCAAGAAGGGACAAGGTCCAGTGTTGGCTGGGGCAACATCCAGCCATTGTTCTTCAAAGGCAGTGTCTTCCACACTATTACTTTTTTGTTTGTAACGGCTTTATAAAAACACATACTGTGCAATTCACCCATTTAAAGTATGAAATATATAATATATATGGATATATTGCTATATCCACAGTTGTGCAACCATTCCTATGGTCAATTTTGGAACATTTTTATGTCACCAAAGTGACTCCATTTTGGATGGTACTCTGCCATGTTGATTTCTGATTAGCCCCAGTCCCGTGAATGCCTCCTGATTTCTACTTTATCTACCATCCTTACTGTAAGAGCACATTGACCTTGTCGTTACCACACAAATGATAGGCTATGACACATATCACATCCTTGCTTGTTCCGGAGGGTTGCCTTTAATTGTCTTGCATGGAGCACACGTATCCTTTCCCTGTGGCATATAAGCCTTTGGCCTGGGGATTAACAGTGCGTAGATCTACCTGTCCTGCACCTACCCAAGACCATGCTTCTGTCTGTGAGGCTCTCGATAAATCACCCGATATGGACAAACTGGATTTGTCTGCCTCCTTCTTTGGTTTCCTGGCTCCTTTGGCATTTGGGAATTGCTTTGCATATACAGCCCTTTCATGGAACAATCACCAAAGAAACCTTGTGCCATTTAACCATTATCTGTGTCCCCCAGCCCCAGAAAACTGCTAATCTAGTTTCTATTTCCATCAATTTGCCTATTCTGGACATCTCCTATAAATGGAATTGTACTATATGTGGTCCTTTTGATTGACTTCTTTCACTTAGCGTAAGATTTTCATGGTTCATCTATGTTGTATCATGTGTCAGTACTTCAGCTTTTTTTTCCTTGAGCCATATTCTATTATATGAATATACCATACTTTATATCTGTTCATCAGCTGAAGTGAATTCAGGTTCTTTGAATTTTTTGGCTATTATAAATAGTGCTTCTGTGAATATTTGTGTACAAGTTTCCATGTGGACATATGTTTTCATTTCTCTTGGATATATATCTAGGAGTGGAATTGGTGGACCATATGGAAAATTTATGTTTAAGTTTTGATGAATTTCAAGGCTGTTTTCCAAAGTGACTGCACTAGTTACATTTTCTCTAACAATGTATGAGAGTTCCAGTTTCTCTAATTTCATGACAACTCTTGGTACTCTCCAACTTTTAAATGCTAGCCATCAAAGTGTGTGCAAAGTGGTGTTTCATTGTGGTTTGAATTGGCACATCTCTGATAAGTAATGATGTTGAGTATTTTTAATGTTATTTGTTGGACATTTGTATATCTTATTTGGAGAAATGTCTATTCAGATTCTTAAAACTGGGTTGTCGTTTTAAATCGAGTTATAAGCATCCTCTAAATATATATTCTAAATACGAGTCTGTTATCAGATATGTTATTTGAAAATCTTTTTTTTCCCCATTTTGTATTTTTATCTTTCTTGATGGGGCAAAAATGTTTTTAATTTTGATGAAGTTCAATTTGTCAATTTTTTTCTCTGGTTGCTTGTACTTTTAGTGTCACATCTAAGAAACCATTATCAAGTCCCAGTTCATTAAGATTTAAGCCTATTTTCTTCTAAGGGTTTTGTAGTTTTAGCTTTTATATTTTTGTCTGATAATTCATTTTGAGTTAGTTTTGTGTATTGTATGAGGTAGGGGCTCAAACTTCATTCTTTAGCATGTGGACATCCACCCATCCCAGCACCTTTTATTATACAAATTATTGCTTCCCAATGAAGTGTTTTGACCCCTTGTTGAAAATGAAGTGAGCATAAATGTGATTGTTTATTTCTGCTTTCTCAATTCTGTTCCATTGATCTATACATCTATCCTTATGTCTCGATTACTGTAGCTTTGTAGTATGTTTTGATATCAGGATGTGTGAATATTCCAATATAGTTCTTTTTCAAGATTGTTGTGGTTCTGGTTATCTTGAATTTCCATATGAATTTTATGGAAGAGAGTTTCCTGTCTTGTCAGCTTATGCATAGAAACCAGCTGAGATTTTGATAACAATTGTGTTAAATCTGTAGATTAATTTAAGGAATATTGCCATCTTAACAATTTTCAATACTTGAAATTGAGAAGTTGCTCCATTTTTAGAGATCTTTTAGAGAAACTAACTCTTTGTATTTTGGTGCTCTGTTGTTAGGCACGTATGCATTTCCTATCCAGCCGTAGCACAGGCCCTGTTTGTGTGTGTGTGTGTGTGTGTGTGTGTGTTTGGTGGGGTCTTTCTCTGTCACCCAGGCTGGAGTACAGGGTATAATCAGCTCACTACAGTCTTGAGTTCCTGGGCTCAAGCAATCCTCCTGTCTTAGCCTCCTGAGTGCTGGGGGTACAGGCTCATATGCCACTCCTGGCTTTTTTTCTTTTCTCTCCTTTTTTTTAAAGAAGGAGGTCCCTGTATGTTGTCCAGGCTGATCTAGAACTCTGGACTCTCCCACACTGGCATTACAGGCAGGAACCCAGCCAGTCTCTGCTCTTTGCTGAAAAGTATCCACCTCAGTCTCTTGCCTCAGTCTCAGTTTCCTCACCTGTAACACAGGAATCTTAATAGAAATTCCCAAAGAAGGGGAATTTTTGATTTAGGCTGAGCTGGCTGGATCAACAGTTGAAATTCTGGCTCTGTAAGAGGAAAGTCTTCTAGGATCCCTCAAAGTCAATTTGTGTATATTTCTGAAAATATCATAGATGCAGTTGCCCCAACCCTGGGCAAATGAGGCAAGCCAGCTTTCTGATTAGGGCCACCAGAGTTAGTAAATAAAAATGTAATTTTTATTTCCAGTTCAATGTGGATAATTTCTAATAGCATATATATGTATACATTGAGATAAAAGAAAAATATTACATGGACATATTTAAAAATTATCCATTGTTCATGTCAAATACATTATAAATGTTTAAATTATATAACACTTTCTTTAATTTTGTGGCCTTAAGTTTTTGGGTCTCTTTGTTACTTGTTTTATAAAATTCACTTACAAAATTCTTTGCCGTTACAATCTATGTTCCATTTACATTGTAATATATCATCAATATATTGTCACATAAAATTAATGCTATTCTTTTCTTTACTCAACATTGATTAATGAGAAAAAACAAGCTAGCACACTGGACATCTATTACCATAAAATCTAGAAAGCTCTTCGAGTTAGGTATGTTAAAATATATAATGCCATCTTCAAAGACATGACTTGTTTTTCCATTCTTCAGGATTATAACTCTTGATCAATGACTTTCAAAAATGTTTTTCACTGACAAAAAGAATATTATTGTCAAATTTTTTCCCTTTCTTCAACAATAAACATCATGAATTCATTTGTCCCCATACTGGAAGAGTATTCACTAACATTTATTTAAATAGTTGAATTGTTCAAGAGATGAAATTTGTTTCAAAACAGTCACACTAAATGCTGCAATAATTAACAGTCAAAATTTCTTTTTCTAGTCGTAAGCAATGCTGTGCCTAGTAAGAACAATCTTGACACTTAAAGAATGAGTTTTTGTCTTCTCCTTTTTTTTTTCTTTTACCCATTCAACAAGTTTCTGTAAGCAATGGAGTACTTCAATAATACTGTTTACTTTTCTTTGATTTGCATAATCCTTTTGCTTGAGAGAAAGTGAAAACGATGAACAAGAAATAAGTAGGCTTCACTCAATGAATTATTTAAAAAGTCAACAAGAACTTTTTGGGCTACCAGAACTAAACTATGATTTCCATGTTTCAAAATGAACTGAAGATTTTCTCAACTGCTTTTGTTGAAGAAAACCAACAGATTTTTGAATTCTAGAGAATTAAAGAATACAGAATGGTGACAAAATTACAAAAATCCCTCAATTGTTCACTTTGAACAGTAGTAAAGGGAACAATTTCCTGACAACTACTACAATGTCAGTAGAAAGGATACAGATGTGGTCTGAGCAACATTAAACAGAATACGGACAAAATAGCTAACACCTTTCACAGAATCATGTATGCTTTGCTTTAACTTTGAATAAACATTGTTTGAATGTTTACACCAACATCTGTATCTGTATTATCTCCACCAAAAGCAGTATGATTTTTTGTCTTCACTCTTAACTCAGAGAGTTTTCCATAAAAATTTGCTCTTGTTTCTGAAGTCTTATTTGGAAGAAATTTTACTTGCTATAGCTTTATAAACCAGCCCTTTTCATGAGAAAAATACTGTACAAGCAATGAAAAAAAATTTTTCCTGCATTGTGATTACTTGCAATCATGCTATGTCATAAAAAAAGGTGAGGTTTAGATTTTTGATAATCTCTGTTAATAGTAAATGGAGCCATTTCTTTTTTTAATTATTGCAGTAGGCTTCATCCTGGCACTTGAAAATTTGCTTGCAATATTGGAATCTGAAAATACTTATGGTAACAGTATGTTCAAACAGTCATTTGAGCTGAAAGGCTGATGATGATATGGAACGAGAGAAGCCATTTTAACTTCTGCTGTGATTAATTTATCTTCTTCATTTAAATTTATCTTAATAAAAAATTTGTTATTTTATCATTTCCTTTGGAAGTAGTTGAGGAAATCATAAATCTCTTAAGTGTAGCTGTCAGTGTATCTTGGCTTGCACTGAATTTCAATTTATGGTACCGAATAACAATTGCATGCTGTTCAAAGAGCTGTAGAAGGATTTTTTCCTCATTTCATAAATGTCCATTGTTGAAAAAATTCACCACAAAAGTTATACCTGTGTTTTGGCATTTGAATGGATAATAACCACCACTCAATAATTGAAAAGATTGCTGTTACCTCTTCTTCAGCATGTCTATTACCCTCAAGTTCAAATTTATATTTATTAGTAAACAGGGCTTGAATTGTGGAAAGGGTTGAGAACTTGCAAACAAACAATAAATTAGATATCAAATGCAAGACAAAATAAACTTCCTGATTTTTTGCAAGCTCCTTTGTTCAGGCATAATCTTCCTGAACAAAACCAGAGTTGAACTTGTATAAGTTTTGGGAAGCATGGTGTTTGGGAATTGGTAGATTTTCAGAAGTGGGAGCGTTTAGGTATTGATGGATTTTCACCTATGTTAGTGTGGTCACTGAATTAAAACTGCTGTGGACAGGTTTTCAGGAGCATCCTCCCTGGAGTGAGACACATGATGATTGGTTATTGTCTGGTAGTGTGGACCTGTCTCTGACAGGCTAACTTCCAGAAACAAACTACTGGGGACAGGTTGTCACTGACTGGCTGACTTTGGGGCACGTGTACCGATCCAAAGTTGTCTCTAACAGTAGTTAGAGATACTTGGCACTTTGGCTACAGAACAGTTTTTCCCTTTCTAGAATAGAAAAATGGAGCTTTGAGAAAAGTTACAACACTATGCCTGCCTGGGATTCCAG
>NW_022323635.1:0-2095 GCF_002776525.5 Piliocolobus tephrosceles
CTTTGAAGAACCTAAGAAGGGCTACTTTGGATAGCATTGAGGCCTACAAAGATAAAGGAAATATCATCTGTTGAAAACCAGAGAGAAGCTTTCTGAGAAATTTCTTTGTGATCTCTGAATTCATCTCACTGAGATGCAACTGATTCCTCAGGAAGCAGTTTGCTAACACACTTTTCGTGGAATCCTCAAAGTGATATTTGGGAGTCTATTAGCGCCCACTGCCATAAAAAAGTATCCTGAGATAACAAGTAGAGAATAGCTTTCTGAGAGATTGCTTACTGATGTGTGACTTCATCACACAGAGTTCCCTTCCCTTCGTGGAACAGTTTGCTAACACTGTTTTCGTGGATTCTGCAATGTGATATCTGGGAGCTTATTGAGATCTATGGTGAAAAAGAAAATAACCTCAGACAAAAACTGGAAAGAAGCCTTCTGAGAAACTGCACTGTGATGTGTGAATTCAACTCACAGAGTTACACGTTTCTCTTCAGTCATCAGTTTGCTAACACAGTTTTCTGGAAATCTGCAATGGGATATTGCTTCGTGCTATGAAGCTTATTATGAAGAGAGGTACATCCTCATATGAAAACAAGAAAGAAGCTTCCTTAGAAACTTCTTGTTGATGTGTGAATTCATCTCACAGAGTTACACTTGTATTTCATGGAGGAGGCCATTAACACTGTCTTTGAAGAACCTAAGAAGGGCTACTTTGGATAGCATTGAGGCCTAGGCTGATAAAGGAAATATCATCAGGTGAAAACGAGAGAGAAACTTTCTGAGAAATATCTTTGTGATCTGTGAATTCATCTCACTGAGTTGCAACTTATTTCTCAGGAAGCAGTTTGCTAACACTATTTTCATGGAATCTGCAAATTGATATTTGGGAGCCTAGTCGGGCCCATTGTGAAAAGGAAGTATCCTCAGATAACAACTAGAGGATAGCCCTCTGAGAGATTGCTTTCTGATCTGTGACTTCATCCCACATAGTTCCACCCTTCCTTCTTGGAACACTTTGTTAGCACTGTTGTCGTGGATTCTTCAATGTGATATATTGGAGCCCCTTGAGGGCTATGGTGAAAATGGAAATAAAGTCCGACAGAAACTGGTAAGAAGAATTTTGGGAAACTGCATTGTGATGTGTGCATGAAACTCACAGAGTTACATGTTTCTCTTCAGTCATCAGTTGCTAACACAGTTTTCTGGAAATCTGCAATAGGATATTGCTTAGCGCAATGAAGCTTATGGTGACAAAGGAAACATCCTCATATGAAAACAAGAAAGAAGCATCCTGTGAAACTTCTTGTTGATTTGTGAATTCATCACACAGAGACACAATTATATTTCATGGAGCAGGCCATTAACACTGTCTTTGAAGAACCTAAGAAGGGCTAATTTGGATAGCATTGAGGCCTACTCTGATAAAGGAAATATCATCAGTTGAAAACGAGAGATAAGCTTTCTGAGAAATTTCTTTGTGATCTGTGAATTCATCTCACAGTGTTACAGCTTTTTCCTCAGGAAGCACTTTGCTAACACTCTTTTCGTGGAATCTGGAAAGTGATATTTCGGAGCCTATTAGTCCCCATTGTTAAAAAGGAAGTATCTTCAGATAACAACTAGAGAATAGCTTTCTGAGAGATTGCTTTCTCTTGTATGACTTCATCACACAGAGTTCCACCGTTCCCTTCTTGGAACAGTTTGCTTACACTGTTGTGGATTTTGCAATGTGATATTTGGGAGCTCATTGAGGGCTATGGTGAAAAAGGAACTAACCTCAGACAGACACTGGAAAGAAGCCTTCTGATAAACTGCATTGCAATGTGTGAATGCAACTCACAGAGTTACATGTTTCTCTTCAGTCTCAGTTTGCTAACACAGTTTTCTGGAAATCTGCAATGGGATATTGCTTAGCGCAATGAAGCTTTTGGTGACAAAAGAAACATCCTCATTTGAAAACCGGAAGGAAGCTTCCTTAGAAACTTCTTGTTGATGTGTGAATTCATCTCACAGAGTTACACTTACATTTCATAGAGCAGACCATTAACACCGTCTTTGAAGAACCTAAGAAGGGCTACTTTGGATAGCATTGAGGCCT
>NW_022323636.1:0-2095 GCF_002776525.5 Piliocolobus tephrosceles
AGGCCTCAATGCTATCCAAAGTAGCCCTTCTTAGGTTCTTCAAAGACGGTGTTAATGGTCTGCTCTATGAAATGTAAGTGTAACTCTGTGAGATGAATTCACACATCAACAAGAAGTTTCTAAGGAAGCTTCCTTCCGGTTTTCAAATGAGGATGTTTCTTTTGTCACCAAAAGCTTCATTGCGCTAAGCAATATCCCATTGCAGATTTCCAGAAAACTGTGTTAGCAAACTGAGACTGAAGAGAAACATGTAACTCTGTGAGTTGCATTC
Source organism: Piliocolobus tephrosceles (assembly GCF_002776525.5). Lineage (NCBI taxonomy): Eukaryota > Metazoa > Chordata > Mammalia > Primates > Cercopithecidae > Piliocolobus > Piliocolobus tephrosceles. Next base: position 272 of record NW_022323636.1, read on the forward strand.
ACACATTGCAATGCAGTTTATCAGAAGGCTTCTTTCCAGTGTCTGTCTGAGGTTAGTTCCTTTTTCACCATAGCCCTCAATGAGCTCCCAAATATCACATTGCAAAATCCACAACAGTGTAAGCAAACTGTTCCAAGAAGGGAACGGTGGAACTCTGTGTGATGAAGTCATACAAGAGAAAGCAATCTCTCAGAAAGCTATTCTCTAGTTGTTATCTGAAGATACTTCCTTTTTAACAATGGGGACTAATAGGCTCCGAAATATCACTTTCCAGATTCCACGAAAAGAGTGTTAGCAAAGTGCTTCCTGAGGAAAAAGCTGTAACACTGTGAGATGAATTCACAGATCACAAAGAAATTTCTCAGAAAGCTTATCTCTCGTTTTCAACTGATGATATTTCCTTTATCAGAGTAGGCCTCAATGCTATCCAAATTAGCCCTTCTTAGGTTCTTCAAAGACAGTGTTAATGGCCTGCTCCATGAAATATAATTGTGTCTCTGTGTGATGAATTCACAAATCAACAAGAAGTTTCACAGGATGCTTCTTTCTTGTTTTCATATGAGGATGTTTCCTTTGTCACCATAAGCTTCATTGCGCTAAGCAATATCCTATTGCAGATTTCCAGAAAACTGTGTTAGCAACTGATGACTGAAGAGAAACATGTAACTCTGTGAGTTTCATGCACACATCACAATGCAGTTTCCCAAAATTCTTCTTACCAGTTTCTGTCGGACTTTATTTCCATTTTCACCATAGCCCTCAAGGGGCTCCAATATATCACATTGAAGAATCCACGACAACAGTGCTAACAAAGTGTTCCAAGAAGGAAGGGTGGAACTATGTGGGATGAAGTCACAGATCAGAAAGCAATCTCTCAGAGGGCTATCCTCTAGTTGTTATCTGAGGATACTTCCTTTTCACAATGGGCCCGACTAGGCTCCCAAATATCAATTTGCAGATTCCATGAAAATAGTGTTAGCAAACTGCTTCCTGAGAAATAAGTTGCAACTCAGTGAGATGAATTCACAGATCACAAAGATATTTCTCAGAAAGTTTCTCTCTCGTTTTCACCTGATGATATTTCCTTTATCAGCCTAGGCCTCAATGCTATCCAAAGTAGCCCTTCTTAGGTTCTTCAAAGACAGTGTTAATGGCCTCCTCCATGAAATACAAGTGTAACTCTGTGAGATGAATTCACACATCAACAAGAAGTTTCTAAGGAAGCTTCTTTCTTGTTTTCATATGAGGATGTACCTCTCTTCATAATAAGCTTCATAGCACGAAGCAATATCCCATTGCAGATTTCCAGAAAACTGTGTTAGCAAACTGATGACTGAAGAGAAACGTGTAACTCTGTGAGTTGAATTCACACATCACAGTGCAGTTTCTCAGAAGGCTTCTTTCCAGTTTTTGTCTGAGGTTATTTTCTTTTTCACCATAGATCTCAATAAGCTCCCAGATATCACATTGCAGAATCCACGAAAACAGTGTTAGCAAACTGTTCCACGAAGGGAAGGGAACTCTGTGTGATGAAGTCACACATCAGTAAGCAATCTCTCAGAAAGCTATTCTCTACTTGTTATCTCAGGATACTTTTTTATGGCAGTGGGCGCTAATAGACTCCCAAATATCACTTTGAGGATTCCACGAAAAGTGTGTTAGCAAACTGCTTCCTGAGGAATCAGTTGCATCTCAGTGAGATGAATTCAGAGATCACAAAGAAATTTCTCAGAAAGCTTCTCTCTGGTTTTCAACAGATGATATTTCCTTTATCTTTGTAGGCCTCAATGCTATCCAAAGTAGCCCTTCTTAGGTTCTTCAAAG
>NW_022323637.1:0-1149 GCF_002776525.5 Piliocolobus tephrosceles
CTTAAGTTTGTCTTATTGTGGAAAAGGAACAATCTCTTAAGATAATGTACCTTGCACTATGTATAAATATGTGCGCAAAGTATTGGCAACCTTTCAGAAATAATAATTAAGTTGCCTCTTCTTCTGGAGTAGGATTGCACCTACTGTTAGAATTGGATAATTATTTCACCTAAGGAAAGGCTCTTTATTCAAAAACTGACTCCTGGGCCGGGCGCGGTGGCTCAAGCCTGTAATCCCAGCACTTGGGAGGCCAAGACGGGCGGATCACGAGGTCAGGAGATCGAGACCATCCTGGCTAACACGGTGAAACCCCGTCTCTACTAAAAAATACAAAAAACTAGCCGGGCGAGGTGGCGGGCGCCTGTAATCCCAGCTACTCGGGAGGCTGAGGCAGGAGAATGGCGTAAACCCGGGAGGCGGAGCTTGCAGTGAGCTGAGATCCGGCCACTGCACTCCAGCCTGGGCGACAGAGCGAGACTCCGTCTCAAAAAAAAAAAAACTGACTCCTGGTTCATTTAATTAACATTTATTCTAATTAAACCAGTCCTTGAAATCTGAGCTATTTTAATATTTCTAAATAATAGCTTTCCTATTCTACCAAAAGAATGGAATAAAGTTTGTATAGGAAGAAAAATAATTGGAACTGAGTTGAGCAGTAGGCATGAGAATGTGGCAGGAGGTAAATGGATGCTACAAGCAAAATGACTTTCCCTCCCATTGCTTGAGTTCCTAGTAAAATAAAGTGTCAAAATGATGCCACCTGATTTTTCAGGTTTTCAAATTAAGGTGCATTTCTCAGTGGATTGATACTCAGCCTTCTGGGGGAAAATGTTTCAGTTTTACTCACTTGACAGTAAACAAAGTGGTTTTAGTAAATAAAATAGCTTTGAATGATAATATTTTGTTTTAGTAAACAATATATTTTTAGTCAATCAGAACAAGAAACATTTTAGTGGTCAAGGTATTGCAACTAATTTTTTAATACATGCTTACTCAAAGAATAGACTATTGTGATTTCTAATCAAAGTGATTCTTTTCTCCCAAATTAAGATTTGGTTTGATTTACAGGTGAACAGTGTTGACCTCAGAGCCGCTAGTCATGAGCAGGCAGCAGCTGCATTGAAAAATGCTGGCCAAGCTGTTACAATT
>NW_022323638.1:0-1149 GCF_002776525.5 Piliocolobus tephrosceles
AATTGTAACAGCTTGGCCAGCATTTTTCAATGCAGCTGCTGCCTGCTCATGACTAGCGGCTCTGAGGTCAACACTGTTCACCTGTAAATCAAACCAAATCTTAATTTGGGAGAAAAGAATCACTTTGATTAGAAATCACAATAGTCTATTCTTTGAGTAAGCATGTATTAAAAAATTAGTTGCAATACCTTGACCACTAAAATGTTTCTTGTTCTGATTGACTAAAAATATATTGTTTACTAAAACAAAATATTATCATTCAAAGCTATTTTATTTACTAAAACCACTTTGTTTACTGTCAAGTGAGTAAAACTGAAACATTTTCCCCCAGAAGGCTGAGTATCAATCCACTGAGAAATGCACCTTAATTTGAAAACCTGAAAAATCAGGTGGCATCATTTTGACACTTTATTTTACTAGGAACTCAAGCAATGGGAGGGAAAGTCATTTTGCTTGTAGCATCCATTTACCTCCTGCCACATTCTCATGCCTACTGCTCAACTCAGTTCCAATTATTTTTCTTCCTATACAAACTTTATTCCATTCTTTTGGTAGAATAGGAAAGCTATTATTTAGAAATATTAAAATAGCTCAGATTTCAAGGACTGGTTTAATTAGAATAAATGTTAATTAAATGAACCAGGAGTCAGTTTTTTTTTTTTTGAGACGGAGTCTCGCTCTGTCGCCCAGGCTGGAGTGCAGTGGCCGGATCTCAGCTCACTGCAAGCTCCGCCTCCCGGGTTTACGCCATTCTCCTGCCTCAGCCTCCCGAGTAGCTGGGATTACAGGCGCCCGCCACCTCGCCCGGCTAGTTTTTTGTATTTTTTAGTAGAGACGGGGTTTCACCGTGTTAGCCAGGATGGTCTCGATCTCCTGACCTCGTGATCCGCCCGTCTTGGCCTCCCAAGTGCTGGGATTACAGGCTTGAGCCACCGCGCCCGGCCCAGGAGTCAGTTTTTGAATAAAGAGCCTTTCCTTAGGTGAAATAATTATCCAATTCTAACAGTAGGTGCAATCCTACTCCAGAAGAAGAGGCAACTTAATTATTATTTCTGAAAGGTTGCCAATACTTTGCGCACATATTTATACATAGTGCAAGGTACATTATCTTAAGAGATTGTTCCTTTTCCACAATAAGACAAACTTAAG
>NW_022323639.1:0-475 GCF_002776525.5 Piliocolobus tephrosceles
GTAAACCAACAGCTTTTCATGATAAAAACACTGAATAAACTAGGAGTAAAAGGGAACTTCAACCCGATAAAGGGTATCTCTGGAAACCCTGTAGCTGACATTATATTAAATGGTGAGAGACTGAAAGCTTTCCCTCTAAAATCAGGAACAAGACAAGGGTATCTGTTCTTCCTACTTCGATTCAACATTGTCCTGGAGGTTCTAGAATTTAGGCAAGATTTTTTTTAAAAAGGCTACCAGAATAAAAAGCAAGAAAACTATTTCTATTTGCAGATGACATAACCTTGTATAGAAAAAATCTTAAGAAATACAACAGCAGAATATCAAGCTGATAAACGAGGTCAGTAAATTTGCAGGATAGAGAAAACATTCATTTATAATAGTATCAAAAAGAATAAAATAAATAAATTGAAGTATAAATTTAAGGACGTGGATAAGCAAAAGTGGTAAATCCTTTTTTTTTTTTTTTTTTTTT
>NW_022323639.1:575-2583 GCF_002776525.5 Piliocolobus tephrosceles
CAGGCTGGAGTGCAGTGGCCGGATCTCAGCTCACTGCAAGCTCCGCCCCCCGGGTTCCCGCCATTCTCCTGCCTCAGCCTCCCGAGTATAGCTGGGACTACAGGCCCCTGCTACCACGACCGGCTAATTTTTTGTATTTTTAGTAGAGATGGGGTTTCACCGTGTTAGCCAGGATGGTCTCGATCTCCTGACCTCATGATCCGCCCGTCTCGGCCTCCCAAAGTGCTGGGATTACAGGAGTGAGCCACCGCGCCCGACCGGTAAATCCATTTTTAATGGATTTTAGTGGAGCATTATTCAGCCGTAATAAGGAATGAAGTATGATACATGCTCCAAGGATGGACCTTGAATGTGTTAGTGAAAGAGCCAAGCACAGGTGGCTCCATATTTATTTGAAATACACAGAATAGGGAGATTCGCATGGTTAGAAAGTAGAATCGTAGTTGCCAGTGATGGAAAGAAGACACAGAAGTGACTCAGTGGAGACAGAGGTTCTTTTTGGGGTGATGAAAATATTTTGAAATTAGGTGGTGATGTTGGTTGCACAACCTTGCGAACGTACTAAAAACCACTAAACTATATGCTTTAAAAATGAATTCTATGGTATGTGAATTATTTCTCCATTTCTTAAGATGTTGGTGTAACAGAAAAAAAGTGACTCTAAGGCTATTTATGCAAATACATCTCTCAGTACTGGAATTCTAAAATATCCTTAATAATCTTCAATTGAAATGTTCAATGATAGTCTGGAAAGTCTTTAATATGTAGTTTCGTTCAACAAATTATGCTCTTAAAAGAGTTTGGGCTGGGCACGGTGGCTCAAGCCTGTAATCCCAGCACTTTGGGAGGCCGAGACGGGCAGATCACGAGGTCAGGAGATCGAGACCATCCTGGCTAACACGATGAAACCCCATCTCTACTAAAAATGCAAAAAACTAGCCGGGCGAGGTGGCGGGCGCCTGTAGTCCCAGCTACTCCAGAGGCTGAGGCAGGAGAATGGCGGGAACCCGGGAGGCGGAGCTTGCAGTGAGCTGAGATCCGGCCACTGCACTCCAGCCTGGGCCACAGAGCGAGACTCCGTCTCAAAAGAAAAAAAAAAAGAGTTTGAAGAGTTTGGTGCACAGAAATAATTCATTTAACATTTTTAATCTTTTCTACAATAATCTATGAAAATTTTTCTTTATATTTCTTGCCTGGCTTGTTCTCCTAGGAATTAGGAGGATTTTCTTTATACACTAAGTAGAACTATTTATAAATTGTATGGAGTTTTATATGGCCTTCCTCTGCTGGAGATACTGTCTAATAACCACATTGTTACATTTGTTATTAGGATTTTTAGATCTTAGTTTTCCTCGAGGGAGTGGCAGGTGGTGGTTTGAGACAGAGAATCTCTCTCTGTCACCCACGCTGGAGTGCAGTGGTGTGATCTCAGCTCACTGTAACCTCTACCTCCCAGGTTCAAGTGATTCTCATGTCTTGGCCTCCTGAGTAGCTGAGACTACAGGCACACGCCACCATGCCCCGCTAATTTTTGTATTTTTAGTAGAGGCAGGTGTTTGCCATGTTGGCCAGGCTGGTCTGAAACTCCTGGCCTCAAATGAACTACCCACCTCAGCTTCCCAAAGTGCTGGGATAACAGGTGTGAGCCACCATGCCCAGCCTCAAGGGGTATGTATTTAAATTTAGTTGCATAATGGTTTCTTTTTAGATAATATAAAACATCAGATCTTTATATGGTTAAAATATTCTTTGTGTAAATTTATGATCCCAAGAATTTCTGGGCTCATAGTCAAATTTTTTGAAAGTGATATGTGATCTCTAACAGATTTTAGATTAGTACTCAACAAAACAAGTTTTTATGTAAAAATTGCATGATGATCGTTCTTTTCCAAAAATTTTCAGTGAAGGTCCTGAACATTGCTGTATTCTATTCATTGTTGGTTCTTAATTTTTTTAATTCAGTATTTAAAGCTTATTATATTCAAGTATAATGCTTCCATGAATGTCC
>NW_022323640.1:0-2008 GCF_002776525.5 Piliocolobus tephrosceles
GGACATTCATGGAAGCATTATACTTGAATATAATAAGCTTTAAATACTGAATTAAAAAAATTAAGAACCAACAATGAATAGAATACAGCAATGTTCAGGACCTTCACTGAAAATTTTTGGAAAAGAACGATCATCATGCAATTTTTACATAAAAACTTGTTTTGTTGAGTACTAATCTAAAATCTGTTAGAGATCACATATCACTTTCAAAAAATTTGACTATGAGCCCAGAAATTCTTGGGATCATAAATTTACACAAAGAATATTTTAACCATATAAAGATCTGATGTTTTATATTATCTAAAAAGAAACCATTATGCAACTAAATTTAAATACATACCCCTTGAGGCTGGGCATGGTGGCTCACACCTGTTATCCCAGCACTTTGGGAAGCTGAGGTGGGTAGTTCATTTGAGGCCAGGAGTTTCAGACCAGCCTGGCCAACATGGCAAACACCTGCCTCTACTAAAAATACAAAAATTAGCGGGGCATGGTGGCGTGTGCCTGTAGTCTCAGCTACTCAGGAGGCCAAGACATGAGAATCACTTGAACCTGGGAGGTAGAGGTTACAGTGAGCTGAGATCACACCACTGCACTCCAGCGTGGGTGACAGAGAGAGATTCTCTGTCTCAAACCACCACCTGCCACTCCCTCGAGGAAAACTAAGATCTAAAAATCCTAATAACAAATGTAACAATGTGGTTATTAGACAGTATCTCCAGCAGAGGAAGGCCATATAAAACTCCATACAATTTATAAATAGTTCTACTTAGTGTATAAAGAAAATCCTCCTAATTCCTAGGAGAACAAGCCAGGCAAGAAATATAAAGAAAAATTTTCATAGATTATTGTAGAAAAGATTAAAAATGTTAAATGAATTATTTCTGTGCACCAAACTCTTCAAACTCTTTTTTTTTTTCTTTTGAGACGGAGTCTCGCTCTGTGGCCCAGGCTGGAGTGCAGTGGCCGGATCTCAGCTCACTGCAAGCTCCGCCTCCCGGGTTCCCGCCATTCTCCTGCCTCAGCCTCTGGAGTAGCTGGGACTACAGGCGCCCGCCACCTCGCCCGGCTAGTTTTTTGCATTTTTAGTAGAGATGGGGTTTCATCGTGTTAGCCAGGATGGTCTCGATCTCCTGACCTCGTGATCTGCCCGTCTCGGCCTCCCAAAGTGCTGGGATTACAGGCTTGAGCCACCGTGCCCAGCCCAAACTCTTTTAAGAGCATAATTTGTTGAACGAAACTACATATTAAAGACTTTCCAGACTATCATTGAACATTTCAATTGAAGATTATTAAGGATATTTTAGAATTCCAGTACTGAGAGATGTATTTGCATAAATAGCCTTAGAGTCACTTTTTTTCTGTTACACCAACATCTTAAGAAATGGAGAAATAATTCACATACCATAGAATTCATTTTTAAAGCATATAGTTTAGTGGTTTTTAGTACGTTCGCAAGGTTGTGCAACCAACATCACCACCTAATTTCAAAATATTTTCATCACCCCAAAAAGAACCTCTGTCTCCACTGAGTCACTTCTGTGTCTTCTTTCCATCACTGGCAACTACGATTCTACTTTCTAACCATGCGAATCTCCCTATTCTGTGTATTTCAAATAAATATGGAGCCACCTGTGCTTGGCTCTTTCACTAACACATTCAAGGTCCATCCTTGGAGCATGTATCATACTTCATTCCTTATTACGGCTGAATAATGCTCCACTAAAATCCATTAAAAATGGATTTACCGGTCGGGCGCGGTGGCTCACTCCTGTAATCCCAGCACTTTGGGAGGCCGAGACGGGCGGATCATGAGGTCAGGAGATCGAGACCATCCTGGCTAACACGGTGAAACCCCATCTCTACTAAAAATACAAAAAATTAGCCGGTCGTGGTAGCAGGGGCCTGTAGTCCCAGCTATACTCGGGAGGCTGAGGCAGGAGAATGGCGGGAACCCGGGGGGCGGAGCTTGCAGTGAGCTGAGATCCGGCCACTGCACTCCAGCCTG
>NW_022323640.1:2108-2583 GCF_002776525.5 Piliocolobus tephrosceles
AAAAAAAAAAAAAAAAAAAAAGGATTTACCACTTTTGCTTATCCACGTCCTTAAATTTATACTTCAATTTATTTATTTTATTCTTTTTGATACTATTATAAATGAATGTTTTCTCTATCCTGCAAATTTACTGACCTCGTTTATCAGCTTGATATTCTGCTGTTGTATTTCTTAAGATTTTTTCTATACAAGGTTATGTCATCTGCAAATAGAAATAGTTTTCTTGCTTTTTATTCTGGTAGCCTTTTTAAAAAAAATCTTGCCTAAATTCTAGAACCTCCAGGACAATGTTGAATCGAAGTAGGAAGAACAGATACCCTTGTCTTGTTCCTGATTTTAGAGGGAAAGCTTTCAGTCTCTCACCATTTAATATAATGTCAGCTACAGGGTTTCCAGAGATACCCTTTATCGGGTTGAAGTTCCCTTTTACTCCTAGTTTATTCAGTGTTTTTATCATGAAAAGCTGTTGGTTTAC
>NW_022323641.1:0-3058 GCF_002776525.5 Piliocolobus tephrosceles
TAATTTTTCTGGTAGGATAGTTTGGTTATTAGTATCAGTCCACCACCCATTCTGGATCTGTTTCTGGGGAAGTTTATTGATCCACTGGAGATCTTGTTCTGAATAATCAGGGAGATACGGCAAGTCCCGGGGGCCCGGATCAGGGAGCCGGAGTGCAAGGGGTTGACTGGGAGCCTTTGCCACACTCCTTGCAGTTTGGTCTGCCAGAAAGTTGCCTTGAGCAATTGGAGTGGTTGGTTTCTGATGCCCTGGGCAATGTACAATAGCCAATTTTTCTGGTCCCCATAGGGCTGTTAACAGGGCTAGGATCTCTTGCTTGTTTTTTATCTCTCTTCCTTCGGCTGTTAGTAACCCTCGCTCCCTGTAAATGGCCCCATGTATGTGCGCCGTAGCAAAAGCATATCGGCTGTCTGTGTATACTGTCAGTTTCTTCCCTGCCCCTAAGGTAAGAGCTTGGGTGAGCGCTATCAGTTCAGCCTTCTGGGCCGAGGTCCCCGGGGGCAGGGGTTCCTCCCAGATTACCTCAGTCTCTGAAGTTACCGCTGCTCCAGCGTACCTCTGGCCTTGGTGAATGAAGCTGCTTCCATCAGTGAACCAGACGAGGTCTGCGTCAGGAAGTGGGCGGTCCTGCAGGTCCTCTCGAACTCCGTGCACCTGAGCTAGTATCTCGGTGCAATCATGGAGCGGGGCGTCCAAGTCTGGGTTGGGCAGCAGCGAGGCAGGGTTTAAGGTCGTTGGGGGCAGAAAAGTTATCCTGAGAGGGTTTAGTAGTAGTCCTTGGTAGTGGGTGGGCCGGGCGTTACTTATCCATCTATTAGGTGGCTGTTTAAGTACATCCTCAATGGCATGTGGAGTACCGACCCGTAATTCTTGACCCATGACAAGTTTGTCAGCATCTTGTACCATCAGGGCCGTGGCTGCAATTATTCGGAGACAAGGGGGCCACCCGGCCGCCACTGGGTCTAATTTCTTTGACAGGTAGGCAATTGGCCTCCGCCAGGGGCCTAAGTTCTGAGTTAGCACCGCCTTGGCAACACCCTTGCTCTCGTCCACATATAAGTGGAAGGGCTTAGGAAGGTCAGGTAGTCCCAGTGCAGGTGCAGAGAGTAGGGCGGTTTTGATTTGTTGGAAAGCCGACTCGGCTTCTTCTGTCCAATTAAATGGCTGCTGTCCCTGGGTTGCCTGATAAAGGGTTTAGCCAGCTCCGCGAACCCAGGTATCCATAGTCTACAAAATCCTGCCGACCCCAGGAATTCCCTTACTTGTCGGGTGGACTGTGGCCTGAGGATCTGCAGAACAGTCTGCTTCCGGGCGTCTGTTAACCAGCGCCGCCCTCCTTTTATCAGGTACCCCAGATATGTTACTTCTGGTTTACAGATTTGAGCTTTCTTTGCCGAGGCCCGGTAGCCTAGATTTCCTAAAGCTTGTAAGAGACCCTTGGTCCCTTGGAGGCAAGCTTCTTGGGTCTCGGCTGCAATCAGGAGGTCATCAACATACTGTAGTAAAGTTATTTCAGGGTGTTTGCATCGGTACTCACCCAGGTCTTCATGGAGGGCCTCATCGAACAGGGTGGGAGAGTTTTTGAATCCCTGAGGCAGTCTGGTCCATGTCAATTGGCCGCTTATGCCCCTCTCAGGGTCAGTCCACTCGAAGGCGAAGAGCTTTTGGCTCTGAGGGGCTAAAGGCAAACTGAAGAAGGCATCTTTCAAATCTAAAACAGTGTACCATTGGTGTTTGGGGTTTAGAGTACTCAGGAGGGTGTACGGGTTAGGCACAGTTGGATGTATGTCCATAACCCTCTTATTGACTTCTCTTAAGTCTTGTACAGGTCTGTACTCTCCGCTATTTGGTTTCCGTACCGGCAACAACGGAGTATTCCAGGGTGAGTGACAGGGCCGAAGGACCCCTTGGTCGAGGAGCCGACGGATGTGGGGCGTAATTCCTACCTTGGCCTCTAGGGGCATTGGATACTGCCGTACCCAAACAGGATCTGTCCCAGGCTTGAGTTCGACAAACAAGGCAGGACGGTGTTTCGCTAGTCCTAAGTCCCCTGTCTCTGCCCAAGCTCCTGGATATTGCTGGAGCCAGGTTGCTATGTCCTGGTCAGGGGTCACTTGCTCTTGGTGGAGCCGGTACTCATCTTCTAGGGTTATAGTCAAGATGGGCACAGGCTGATTTTGGGAATTGGTCACGATGGGCCCCTCAGGGAGGAAATGGATCTGTGCTCCTATTTTAGTCAGCAGGTCTCTCCCTAATAAGGGGCAGGGGCTCTCAGGGATGACCAGGAAAGAATGGGTTACATTCCTGGCTCCGAGGTTTACTGTCCTTTGTGTCGTCCAGGGGTACTTCTTAATTCCTGTGGCTCCTTGTACCCATGAGGACTTGGAGGATAATTTTCCATTAGTTTTAACTAGGACAGAATGCTGTGCTCCTGTATGGACCAAGAACTGGACTGGGGACCCCTCCACTTGCAAAGTTACCCTAGGTTCGGGGAGGGGGTCCGAACCCCATCTTCCCTAGTCTTCATCTTGAGTGACTATTACGGGTGTAGGCCTAGGGGGTCCCTGTCCTCGTTGTTTCTTTTTGGGACAGTCTCTTACCCAGTGGCCAACTTCCTTACAGTAGGCGCATTGGTCTTTGCTCAGATTATCATGTCTGGGGCACTGCCTAGGTTGAGTGTTCTCTGGCTGTAGATGCTCTTTCTGTACTACTGCTGCCAGGACCTTGGTCATTTTTTCAGTGGCCTTAAATTGCTTTTCTTCTGGAGTATCTCTATTATTGTAAACTTGCTGGGCTATCTGAAGGAGGTCCTGAATCTGTTTTCCCTCTAAATTTTCTAATTTCTGGAGTTTCTTTTTAATATCTGGGGCTGCCTGATTTACAAAAGACATTATAACAGCTGCCTGACTTCCTGGAGCTTCTGGATCTATGGGGGTGTACTGTCTAAAGGCTTCCATTAATCTTTCTAAGTAGCTGGCCGGGCTCTCTGTCTTTCCTTGCAAAACAGAGTATACTTTAGCCAAATTAGTGGGCTTGCGAGCAGCCGCCCGGAGACCCG
>NW_022323642.1:0-2603 GCF_002776525.5 Piliocolobus tephrosceles
AGCTGGAGAGATGAGCTGGGGTGGGCAGAACAGTCCTCCCATGAGCCTAGACCTTAAGTGCTCTCACATGCTCTCAGGAATATATCAAACCAAGAAAGCAGGCTAGGAGGGTAACACATCTACCTGTATACAGGCAGCTATGAAATGTCTGAGCTGAGCAAGTGATGCACAAGGAGACAGAAGCAGTATGACCTTTACACAGTGACCTGGCTCAAATCATTTCAGGCTCTCATTAACCAGGTGAGCACCTCTTTCTCTCTGAGGTAGGTAAACTTGAGGGGGTAAAGTGGGATTTGGGGATAATGGAAAAGAAAGCCTGATAGTATTTCTTCTGTTATAAATAAAAATTAAAACATAAATGCCCTTCCTCAGGGCCCAAATGTTAGGTGAAAAAAATGTTTGTCATCTCAGTCATGTGATGTGCACTTTAGCAGAGCAGTACACACATGGTCATTTATCCTTTCCCTCTGCATGTTTTATGCGTTTTCAGTTTTATAATGTACCTGATCCACTTGTCTCATCATGCTAGTTGCAGACAAGGCCACTGAATGTCACAGCAGGTGGCCAGCATGTCTGTGAAGGGCAGAAACTGGGGCAGCCAAACAGCTGGCAGAGGCCAGCTAGTAAGTACCCGATGCCCACTCCATAGAGGACTCCACACTTGAAAGACAAGATAAGCAAGTGTCAGGCTGCCTCACTCGTTGTCCCCCCAAATAAAAAAAATAAATAAAAGTAACCACTCCAGGGAAAGTGTGTGTGTACACACCAAAGTACATACACACGGCTACATGCAAAGGGGAAAGGCTGGGAAGGAATCAAACCCACCTCTGAATATCAGTTACTTGTAGGGAAGGAGCAGGTGAAGCCAGTTGCCAGCATTACTCACCTTTTCAACTCATGAGCTTGCATCCATTTTGGCAATTTCTCATAAAAAAGCAGTTTTTACTCCTTGGTGATCACTCAGGTCCTGCAAAACTGAGCCACCAACAACCACCTGCACCACTTCCCATGAGGCCAAATAATGGCTTCCCTCAAAGCTCAGCCCTCCCACCCACCTCCCAGTCCTGTCCCATGCAGGGGGGTACTGGCCTCCTGGGGTTCAGGAGTCCAGGCCAAACCCAACCCACAGATTGTTGGTGAAACTAGCATGTATCCAAGGGCCCTTCCCCAAGCTGGGCCATGTGCCCACTGCATAGATATGCCTGTGCTTGCTCCCCTAGGACAGAGACTCCCTTTTCTTACAGTTGGAATGAGGGATGGAGAGATTTGGTGGTGTCCTGTACAGGTTGGATGTTAATGTGATGTAGTGCTCTTGGAAAAGCTTGCCTGAGTTAGGCGCTTTCTTAGCACGTGGTGTGTGCTGCACCTTCAAGCTGCTGAAGTCCCAGAAGATAAGTGCTTCTGCAACCCCCATTTACTGGTGAACAGAGGTCAGGTGATCTGCAGCCAGCCAAGCAGCTGCTTAGTGGCCAAGAGGCTGGATCTGCATCTCACTTGTAGAGGCCCTGCCTGGCTGCTGGGGCTGCCCTGAGACTCATACTGCCGCCTCCTCCTCCTCCTCTTCCCTCCACACTCTCCCAGCTTCTATCCACAGCTGTGCTCTGGGTGGGGAACACCTATGGATGCACCAGGGTGCAATTACTCAGACTCCAGTGTGCAGATGGGCCCCAGCTCTATGCTCTTTCCATATCCAAGCCCAAGCTCGTCTAGAGCTTCAGCAAATCCAAGCCTCCCTGAATTCCCTGCAAGACCAAACTGAGCCCTACAACCCCCACTACACAGGTTAGCTGCCAGTCCCAGTCCCTGCTCCCTCCTGGGCCCCCATCTTTACAGTTCTGAAGTCCTAAAAGAATGCTGAGGTCCTAAGCTGACTCTCACCCAAAGAGGTAAACAACCCGGGGCCTCCAGGGGCAGAGAACATACCCAGACAAGTTCTGCTGTCTGTAGGCTTGACGTCCTTCCCCTACAACAGGCCATGCTTGCCGGGTTGGGAGGGGGAGCTCCAGAAACTTGGGAAACCTGGGCCTGAAGCTGGCATATGGAAAAGAGGCCTGGAAAAGCACCACTCCTGTCCATGAAGCCCCCAGATGGAACCAGGTAACTGGGAAGTACATGGGCACCAAGCCTGACCCCCATTCAGACCCAGGTGGGTACTGCAGCAGTGACTTGCCCCCTCTGCCACTCTGGCTGTACCCCTACAGGAGGGAGGAACATCTAATCCCATGTGTGAGTGGAGACACTAGGTGTGGGCAGGTTCCAGTAGTTGCTGCAGCTGAACCTTCCCAACCAGGCCCCATGCAAGACCATCTCAGATGGATGCACACCTGGGTTGGGCAAGGACACCCCTCACAGTGAAAGCCACTGAGGACTGTCACTGAGGCCCCTTTTCCTGCTCCAAGAACAGGTTGGGGGAGTGTGGGGGACCTCTCCCACCTCCCAGATGCTTCCAGGAGCCACTTTTTTGAGATGAGGCACTCTCCTGCCTGCCTGTTCCCATTTGGCTGCAATAGGCCATTGCCAACATTCAGAGAACAAAAAGAGCCTCACCTGTCTTCCCTGATACATCTGAGGCAGGTGGGTATGCCCAGGGGACCTGGGCTAGA
>NW_022323643.1:0-1395 GCF_002776525.5 Piliocolobus tephrosceles
TCCACCCTAATTGAAAGGGGCACAAAAGACAGATGCTTACAGTTCATGCTGAGAACTACCAAAACATAAAAATAAAAAACAAACTCACAAGCACGTGGTTTGGTCTCACTTTATTTCAGGCTCCCTCAACTACAGCTGGGCCCTCAATATAGGTGATCAGTGCAAAGCAATCAGTGATCGCCTATGTAAAGTGGAGCTTATTTAGGGTGTGTGTCTCATAATCCCATCTTGACTGTTCACCTCCAACATTCTTCTTTGTGCACTTTTCCCACAGGAAGTGAATCTGTGTATACATTTCAAGGCCCATGCT
The DNA here is from genome assembly GCF_002776525.5 of Piliocolobus tephrosceles. Classification (NCBI taxonomy): domain Eukaryota; kingdom Metazoa; phylum Chordata; class Mammalia; order Primates; family Cercopithecidae; genus Piliocolobus; species Piliocolobus tephrosceles. Next base: position 311 of record NW_022323643.1, read on the forward strand.
TCTTTTACTTTGTACTCTTGACCCCAGGTCCTATTGCTCTTCTGAGGCCTTGTTTTTGAGATGATTATATCATCTCATTCCTGGGACGTGAGCCAACCTACCAATAGCTGCAGGAAATTGTTACACAGCAAAATATTTGTAAATGACACCTTTCGGTGGTTTTGAAATCTCTCAAGTATATGCTTTTCCCAAAACGGTGATGGCTTCAGACTCTGATTGACAAGCCTTCTCAAAATATTTCCAGAACACAGCTAATTTCTTCTCATACTTTCTTTTGGCTTTCACTTTAATTTTTGCAATCTCAACACGTTTGCAAAACTATAACTGCAAATTGATCACACACAAAAAAATTATCTATTATACTATAAGAAGAGTAACAAACAGTCTCTGCACATCTAGAATCAGCATTAATTCTCTGCCCAAAGATATTACATTCATCTTCAGTTGTATCTCACTCACTGTATTTGTGGGACTCACTCAAAAGACATGAACAAATGTCAACAGAAATAAAAATAATGTGCACAATAGTAAAGCATTCCATTCTTTATTAAAATTTAAAATTCCTAGATTCTTTTTATTTTGTATACCTAAGATTAAGACTTTAGAAGACTGTTGGAGAAACCAGCCCCACACCACCCAGAGGGTATCCTGAGTCCGGCGGGATCAAAGGAGTAAGAAAAACACAGAATAATTGTTTAAAAGATGGGTCTAGGGGACCGGAGGATGGGAGGCTTGCTCAGGGCCCAGAGTTCTCGGGCTCCACCCAATTCCGTGCTGTATAAGCTCTTTTAACTTTGGACAGATAGGAGGGGTAGGAAGCGATGAGGGAAAGGACTAATCAGTGAAGGACAACTCATGAGTCATTCAATAAGATTGATAGCAGTGGCGGTTTCTGTGAATTTCCTTGAGCAAAGGCGTGTCTCTAAACTACTTATGATCTTGAACTTATTGGGACTGAAACAGGTGGGAGTGCGTTTCAGGAGGAGCCAAGATATTTGATCGTATTCCACTGCTTCAAGGCAGTGTTATTTCCATCAACAACCTGTGGAATGACACTGAGTGTTTATGCTCTCAGAGCGTAAATA
>NW_022323644.1:0-3058 GCF_002776525.5 Piliocolobus tephrosceles
CGGGTCTCCGGGCGGCTGCTCGCAAGCCCACTAATTTGGCTAAAGTATACTCTGTTTTGCAAGGAAAGACAGAGAGCCCGGCCAGCTACTTAGAAAGATTAATGGAAGCCTTTAGACAGTACACCCCCATAGATCCAGAAGCTCCAGGAAGTCAGGCAGCTGTTATAATGTCTTTTGTAAATCAGGCAGCCCCAGATATTAAAAAGAAACTCCAGAAATTAGAAAATTTAGAGGGAAAACAGATTCAGGACCTCCTTCAGATAGCCCAGCAAGTTTACAATAATAGAGATACTCCAGAAGAAAAGCAATTTAAGGCCACTGAAAAAATGACCAAGGTCCTGGCAGCAGTAGTACAGAAAGAGCATCTACAGCCAGAGAACACTCAACCTAGGCAGTGCCCCAGACATGATAATCTGAGCAAAGACCAATGCGCCTACTGTAAGGAAGTTGGCCACTGGGTAAGAGACTGTCCCAAAAAGAAACAACGAGGACAGGGACCCCCTAGGCCTACACCCGTAATAGTCACTCAAGATGAAGACTAGGGAAGATGGGGTTCGGACCCCCTCCCCGAACCTAGGGTAACTTTGCAAGTGGAGGGGTCCCCAGTCCAGTTCTTGGTCCATACAGGAGCACAGCATTCTGTCCTAGTTAAAACTAATGGAAAATTATCCTCCAAGTCCTCATGGGTACAAGGAGCCACAGGAATTAAGAAGTACCCCTGGACGACACAAAGGACAGTAAACCTCGGAGCCAGGAATGTAACCCATTCTTTCCTGGTCATCCCTGAGAGCCCCTGCCCCTTATTAGGGAGAGACCTGCTGACTAAAATAGGAGCACAGATCCATTTCCTCCCTGAGGGGCCCATCGTGACCAATTCCCAAAATCAGCCTGTGCCCATCTTGACTATAACCCTAGAAGATGAGTACCGGCTCCACCAAGAGCAAGTGACCCCTGACCAGGACATAGCAACCTGGCTCCAGCAATATCCAGGAGCTTGGGCAGAGACAGGGGACTTAGGACTAGCGAAACACCGTCCTGCCTTGTTTGTCGAACTCAAGCCTGGGACAGATCCTGTTTGGGTACGGCAGTATCCAATGCCCCTAGAGGCCAAGGTAGGAATTACGCCCCACATCCGTCGGCTCCTCGACCAAGGGGTCCTTCGGCCCTGTCACTCACCCTGGAATACTCCGTTGTTGCCGGTACGGAAACCAAATAGCGGAGAGTACAGACCTGTACAAGACTTAAGAGAAGTCAATAAGAGGGTTATGGACATACATCCAACTGTGCCTAACCCGTACACCCTCCTGAGTACTCTAAACCCCAAACACCAATGGTACACTGTTTTAGATTTGAAAGATGCCTTCTTCAGTTTGCCTTTAGCCCCTCAGAGCCAAAAGCTCTTCGCCTTCGAGTGGACTGACCCTGAGAGGGGCATAAGCGGCCAATTGACATGGACCAGACTGCCTCAGGGATTCAAAAACTCTCCCACCCTGTTCGATGAGGCCCTCCATGAAGACCTGGGTGAGTACCGATGCAAACACCCTGAAATAACTTTACTACAGTATGTTGATGACCTCCTGATTGCAGCCGAGACCCAAGAAGCTTGCCTCCAAGGGACCAAGGGTCTCTTACAAGCTTTAGGAAATCTAGGCTACCGGGCCTCGGCAAAGAAAGCTCAAATCTGTAAACCAGAAGTAACATATCTGGGGTACCTGATAAAAGGAGGGCGGCGCTGGTTAACAGACGCCCGGAAGCAGACTGTTCTGCAGATCCTCAGGCCACAGTCCACCCGACAAGTAAGGGAATTCCTGGGGTCGGCAGGATTTTGTAGACTATGGATACCTGGGTTCGCGGAGCTGGCTAAACCCTTTATCAGGCAACCCAGGGACAGCAGCCATTTAATTGGACAGAAGAAGCCGAGTCGGCTTTCCAACAAATCAAAACCGCCCTACTCTCTGCACCTGCACTGGGACTACCTGACCTTCCTAAGCCCTTCCACTTATATGTGGACGAGAGCAAGGGTGTTGCCAAGGCGGTGCTAACTCAGAACTTAGGCCCCTGGCGGAGGCCAATTGCCTACCTGTCAAAGAAATTAGACCCAGTGGCGGCCGGGTGGCCCCCTTGTCTCCGAATAATTGCAGCCACGGCCCTGATGGTACAAGATGCTGACAAACTTGTCATGGGTCAAGAATTACGGGTCGGTACTCCACATGCCATTGAGGATGTACTTAAACAGCCACCTAATAGATGGATAAGTAACGCCCGGCCCACCCACTACCAAGGACTACTACTAAACCCTCTCAGGATAACTTTTCTGCCCCCAACGACCTTAAACCCTGCCTCGCTGCTGCCCAACCCAGACTTGGACGCCCCGCTCCATGATTGCACCGAGATACTAGCTCAGGTGCACGGAGTTCGAGAGGACCTGCAGGACCGCCCACTTCCTGACGCAGACCTCGTCTGGTTCACTGATGGAAGCAGCTTCATTCACCAAGGCCAGAGGTACGCTGGAGCAGCGGTAACTTCAGAGACTGAGGTAATCTGGGAGGAACCCCTGCCCCCGGGGACCTCGGCCCAGAAGGCTGAACTGATAGCGCTCACCCAAGCTCTTACCTTAGGGGCAGGGAAGAAACTGACAGTATACACAGACAGCCGATATGCTTTTGCTACGGCGCACATACATGGGGCCATTTACAGGGAGCGAGGGTTACTAACAGCCGAAGGAAGAGAGATAAAAAACAAGCAAGAGATCCTAGCCCTGTTAACAGCCCTATGGGGACCAGAAAAATTGGCTATTGTACATTGCCCAGGGCATCAGAAACCAACCACTCCAATTGCTCAAGGCAACTTTCTGGCAGACCAAACTGCAAGGAGTGTGGCAAAGGCTCCCAGTCAACCCCTTGCACTCCGGCTCCCTGATCCGGGCCCCCGGGACTTGCCGTATCTCCCTGATTATTCAGAACAAGATCTCCAGTGGATCAATAAACTTCCCCAGAAACAGATCCAGAATGGGTGGTGGACTGATACTAATAACCAAACTATCCTACCAGAAAAATTA
>NW_022323645.1:0-1489 GCF_002776525.5 Piliocolobus tephrosceles
AGCAAGTTCTACCCCTTCTCGTAATAATTCTAACCAGGAGAAAGGACATAATTCTTGTGTTAGTCTGTTTTCCTGTCGTCGGATATTCCCATGGACCAGGGGCAGTACTTGAACTAGGCCCCGCCAGAGATAGAGATGACTGCTAGGCCCGGCCACGTGGAGGACGAGGAGTAGTATACAGCTCCATGTTGAGGCTTGGTCCAGCGGGAGTTCCAAGGGTCCTTAACTATCCAAGTATAGATGCCGCCTCTATCCTGCTGGTAGAAGTTCCCCCTGGATCGCTCGCGCCACCCTCTGACTGAATGCATTCTACAGTAATTGTAGGGGCAGCCTGCATTTTGGTGCCACCAATAGTGTTGACAATTGTATTCAGTCTGATCAAACTCAAAACATATTATTGGCACCTTTGGTTTGGCTATTTGAAAACCAGTAAAATTTAGCAAAATTGGGTCACTGCACCCTGAGGGGGGGCAATCAGCACTGGCTAATAATTTCCCGGGTTTATGAGGTTGCCCAGGGTGGGTTCGGTTTTCGTAAAGCCAGAATCTCCAGACAAAGGGATTAGAAACTGTTTTTGTGTTTGCCCCAGTGGCCACTAGGGCGGCTAATGTTAGGGTTAGACTACTTAGCTGCATGTTTGCAGTGAGCTATGCTGCCGGCGCAGGGTGAGTTTTAAGGGGTTGTTCTTAGCTCTGTCCACAGTCCACGTGGTTGGTGCTTCAGTCGCTGCCGTGAGTGGTCCAAGAAGGTCGGAGGTTGGGTCCACCGGTCTGACGTGGGTGTAGTGGATCCATGACGCGATGCCTTCTACCTTCAGGGCGGTGGGTGTGGTTAGGAGTACCTGGAATGGTCCCTTCCACCTGGGTTCTAAGGTCTCTTGTTGGTGTCGCTTAACCAGGACCCAGTCTCCCGGCTGGTACAGATGGGGTGTCAGTGGGGGACCGGTCTCATATAGTTCCTTCAGCTTGGGCCAGATTTCCTGATGAATGTTCTGCAAGGCTTATAGGGAAAATAAGAGTTCAGAGACATTTTCTGTTTCAGATTTGAGCAGATCATCTTTTAGGCTGAACCAGGGGTGGGGGTCTGCCATACATGATTTCATAAGGGGTAAGGCCCAGTCTGTAAGGGGTATTACAGGCCCGGAACAGAGTGTAGGGGAGAAGGACTACCCAATTAGCGCCAGTCTCCATAGTCAGTTTAGTTAAGGTCTCTTTTAAGGTCCGATTCATCCTCTCTACCTGTCCTGAACTCTGGGGCCTGTAAGCACAATGTAGTTTCCAATTTGCCCCAAGGATGGAAGCCAAATCCTGACTTACCTTAGCGACGAAGGCCGGCCCATTATCTGACCCTATTTGGACGGGAAAGCCATACCTGGGGAGGATGTCTTCCAGTATTTTCTTTGCTACAACCTGTGCGGTTTCTCTTTTGGTTGGGAATGCTTCAATCCACCCTGAAAAACTATCTACAAAGACAAGTAAGTACCGATACT
>NW_022323646.1:0-1489 GCF_002776525.5 Piliocolobus tephrosceles
AGTATCGGTACTTACTTGTCTTTGTAGATAGTTTTTCAGGGTGGATTGAAGCATTCCCAACCAAAAGAGAAACCGCACAGGTTGTAGCAAAGAAAATACTGGAAGACATCCTCCCCAGGTATGGCTTTCCCGTCCAAATAGGGTCAGATAATGGGCCGGCCTTCGTCGCTAAGGTAAGTCAGGATTTGGCTTCCATCCTTGGGGCAAATTGGAAACTACATTGTGCTTACAGGCCCCAGAGTTCAGGACAGGTAGAGAGGATGAATCGGACCTTAAAAGAGACCTTAACTAAACTGACTATGGAGACTGGCGCTAATTGGGTAGTCCTTCTCCCCTACACTCTGTTCCGGGCCTGTAATACCCCTTACAGACTGGGCCTTACCCCTTATGAAATCATGTATGGCAGACCCCCACCCCTGGTTCAGCCTAAAAGATGATCTGCTCAAATCTGAAACAGAAAATGTCTCTGAACTCTTATTTTCCCTATAAGCCTTGCAGAACATTCATCAGGAAATCTGGCCCAAGCTGAAGGAACTATATGAGACCGGTCCCCCACTGACACCCCATCTGTACCAGCCGGGAGACTGGGTCCTGGTTAAGCGACACCAACAAGAGACCTTAGAACCCAGGTGGAAGGGACCATTCCAGGTACTCCTAACCACACCCACCGCCCTGAAGGTAGAAGGCATCGCGTCATGGATCCACTACACCCACGTCAGACCGGTGGACCCAACCTCCGACCTTCTTGGACCACTCACGGCAGCGACTGAAGCACCAACCACGTGGACTGTGGACAGAGCTAAGAACAACCCCTTAAAACTCACCCTGCGCCGGCAGCATAGCTCACTGCAAACATGCAGCTAAGTAGTCTAACCCTAACATTAGCCGCCCTAGTGGCCACTGGGGCAAACACAAAAACAGTTTCTAATCCCTTTGTCTGGAGATTCTGGCTTTACGAAAACCGAACCCACCCTGGGCAACCTCATAAACCCGGGAAATTATTAGCCAGTGCTGATTGCCCCCCCTCAGGGTGCAGTGACCCAATTTTGCTAAATTTTACTGGTTTTCAAATAGCCAAACCAAAGGTGCCAATAATATGTTTTGAGTTTGATCAGACTGAATACAATTGTCAACACTATTGGTGGCACCAAAATGCAGGCTGCCCCTACAATTACTGTAGAATGCATTCAGTCAGAGGGTGGCGCGAGCGATCCAGGGGGAACTTCTACCAGCAGGATAGAGGCGGCATCTATACTTGGATAGTTAAGGACCCTTGGAACTCCCGCTGGACCAAGCCTCAACATGGAGCTGTATACTACTCCTCGTCCTCCACGTGGCCGGGCCTAGCAGTCATCTCTATCTCTGGCGGGGCCTAGTTCAAGTACTGCCCCTGGTCCATGGGAATATCCGACGACAGGAAAACAGACTAACACAAGAATTATGTCCTTTCTCCTGGTTAGAATTATTACGAGAAGGGGTAGAACTTGCT
>NW_022323647.1:0-3011 GCF_002776525.5 Piliocolobus tephrosceles
TACTTTAGCCAAATTAGTGGGCTTGCGAGCAGCCGCCCGGAGACCCGTCATTAGAGTCTGGCGATAAAGGTGTAGCCGTGCCCTACCTTCTGCCGTGTTGTAATCCCACCCCGGTCTGGTCAGAGGAAAAGTCGCATTTATGAGGTCAGGGTTGGCAGTTGGTTGACCGTCGGCCCCCGGGGACCAACTTTCTAGCTTCTACCTGTATTCTCTCTCGTTCCTCCGTTGTGAACAAGATCCAGAGGAGCTGCTGACAATCATCCCAAGTAGGCTGGTGGGTGAACATGACACTATCTAGTAAAGCCATTAAATCTTTGGGGTTGTCTGAAAACCGGGCACTCTGAGTTTTCCAGTTATACAGATCACTGGTGGAGAATGGCCAGTACTGAAGCCTGGAGATTTCCGTGTCATCTGGGGGTCCTATTTCCCGGAGGGGTAAAGCCACTGTGGAGTCAGGCGGCGTGGGGGGGGGGCTAGCTCGCAAAGTGTGCCCTGGCGTCCGCCCAGCCGGCCCTTCAGAGTTACTTTCACCTTCAGCGGGTCCGGGGGCTCTGGCCGCCTCCCGTCCGCCTGCTCCCTCCCGCGGCTCAGCCTGGGGGGCTGGGGCCTGGGGTCCTGAGGAGTACGGAGGGGTTCTGTGGACAGTGGGTCCCCGCTCTCAGGTACAACAGGATGGGGGGGGCAGTCGGTTGCTTGGATTTCAGCGGCGGAGCAACCAATGCCTTGCAGGGTTCCAGGGCTAATAGGAAGGGGGACAGCCAAGGGGGCGGGTTCTCAGCTAGGTCCTGCCATATGAGAATGTATGGGATATGATCCGGGTGGCCAGCACACCCTGATAGGAAAACCTTGGACTTGACTCTAGTGATGGCAGGAAGGCGGAATGTCCCTTCGGGTGGCCACCCTACATTAAAGGCAGGCCATTGGGAGCAGCATAGAGTAATTAGCTTTCCCTTCCTGATTTCCATACTAAGATCATGGCCCCTTGCTCTAACATCCTTGAAATTACTTGTAAGGAGAGATAGGGGAGTGCTCTGGGTATTACCCATTTTAAACAGTAGTGCCGGGAGAGGCGTCTGGAACAGGTCCTGCAAGGGAAAGTGAGTTGCTGGAATATTAACAACAAATTATGTTAGTCACAGGCCGCTTCAGGAACCTGGGTCAGAATTAGATCAGAGGAGAGCCGCAAGTGCGCACCAGAAATCTGGGTCAGAATCAGATCAGAGAGCCGCAAGCGCGCACCGGAAATCTGGGTCAGAATCAGATCAGACGAGATAAAAATCCAGATCAGAGGAGAGCCAGGGGACGTCTCCCACCGGTCTCCGCTGGCCGTCCTATAGCACGTCTGCCAGGACTGCCTCAGCTTCCAGCTTCAGTTTCAGACCTCGCGAGCCTCAGATTCAGAACGGATTCAGACAGGCTAACAGCCTCAGATTCAGAACGGATTCAGACAGGCTGTAACAGCCTCAGATTCAGAACGGACACAGACAGAAAAACAGAGACTAGCCGGCTCACCTATCAGCAGATCCATCCTGGTAGATCCCTTGACCAGGGGTCTGGTGGGCTTGGGGAATCCCGGGAGAGCCCCCAAATGTTATGCCCAGACCGTTTATTCCCCGAAGAAGACCACCAGAGTCCAGAGTCAAAGCCAAGCGGCAAGGATCTTTATTGCAAGTTTGAACTTGGTCCCTCTGTTCCACAACATACAAGAGGGCCGCGAACAAGGCGTGTGCTCGCTTCTTATAGCCCGATGTAAACAGGATATGTAAAGTTACAGAGAAACAAGGGAATTCTTCTGGTTACAGCATTACAATTGGTTTACATTTTAAGTTATACTTTTAGCAGTTTTCTTATTGGTTCCTGCGCTTTTACAATCGGTTGTAACCTTATTGGAGATTCTCCAGGTGTTGTTTTTCTTCTAAAGTTGAGATATATGGAGGAATGTGTTTGTGTCGGGCCCAGGAAGTGGAGGCATAGGGGGGATGTGATGTGTCGGGCTCAAGGCTGTGATATATAGAGGAATGTGTTCTTTCATTTCCCCCTCTCTCAGGTACCTCTGGAGCCAATCTTGGGTCCTATAGGTCTGACTCTGTTTCAGTGTCCACAGTTTGGTATTGAGCTCTGAGGACCATGAGCTGTATGGTGTCAAACCTTTCCCTGACAAACCACAAAATTCTGTTTATAACACAAGGTCCTACGGTAAGCAGAAACAGCAGACTTAGCAGGGGTCCAAGGAAGGGGGCTAACAGAGAAAACATAGAGGAATTCCACCATTGGCTTGCAGCTGAGGCAAACTGCTGTTTTTTTATTTCTATGCTTAACTTGCATAACTGCTGGACCCGGTTCTCTACAAGCCCTGATTCATTGATGTAAAAACAACAATCTTCCTTCAGAAACATACATGTACCACCTTTCTCAGCAGTGAGCAAGTCTAAGGCCCTCCGGTTCTGCAAGGTTACTTGAGCTAGGGATGTGAGCTGTCGCTGAAGGGAGGCAAGGGACTCGGCCGACTCCTCCATAGCAACGGCAAATTGTTGGTACAACTTGTTGGTTTCTATGAGGGTGTGACCTAGGGCTCCCCCTGCCAGTCCGGCCACAATGAGGGATGATGTGAGGGAGATTCCTGCAATGAGGGGGAGAAATATGGCTCGTGCAGGTCTTGGTCTAGGGGCTGGGTGAATAGTAGTACTAGTCCAGTTACCGGTGTACCCCAGGAACTCTCCAGCAGTTAGGAGAGTTAACCGGGGAACTAATGTAACAGGAAGACACAGTTGGTTAGTTACAGAGGGACCAGATAGGTTCTTAGATAACGTTCCATTACACCAAAATAATATGCCCGGCGGGGCCCTCAGGTTGGTGTTGGGGGGCATTACAGTGATGTTGCAGAGGCTGGAGTTGGTGCCTGAAAAACAGTAGGGAAACTTCTCCTGACTGGGGTTCAGGTACAGTGGCACATTAAGAATGGGGGCGTTTGTGAGATTCTGAAGGTTGTTAATTTGGGTAGAAGATTCCCA
>NW_022323648.1:0-3011 GCF_002776525.5 Piliocolobus tephrosceles
TGGGAATCTTCTACCCAAATTAACAACCTTCAGAATCTCACAAACGCCCCCATTCTTAATGTGCCACTGTACCTGAACCCCAGTCAGGAGAAGTTTCCCTACTGTTTTTCAGGCACCAACTCCAGCCTCTGCAACATCACTGTAATGCCCCCCAACACCAACCTGAGGGCCCCGCCGGGCATATTATTTTGGTGTAATGGAACGTTATCTAAGAACCTATCTGGTCCCTCTGTAACTAACCAACTGTGTCTTCCTGTTACATTAGTTCCCCGGTTAACTCTCCTAACTGCTGGAGAGTTCCTGGGGTACACCGGTAACTGGACTAGTACTACTATTCACCCAGCCCCTAGACCAAGACCTGCACGAGCCATATTTCTCCCCCTCATTGCAGGAATCTCCCTCACATCATCCCTCATTGTGGCCGGACTGGCAGGGGGAGCCCTAGGTCACACCCTCATAGAAACCAACAAGTTGTACCAACAATTTGCCGTTGCTATGGAGGAGTCGGCCGAGTCCCTTGCCTCCCTTCAGCGACAGCTCACATCCCTAGCTCAAGTAACCTTGCAGAACCGGAGGGCCTTAGACTTGCTCACTGCTGAGAAAGGTGGTACATGTATGTTTCTGAAGGAAGATTGTTGTTTTTACATCAATGAATCAGGGCTTGTAGAGAACCGGGTCCAGCAGTTATGCAAGTTAAGCATAGAAATAAAAAAACAGCAGTTTGCCTCAGCTGCAAGCCAATGGTGGAATTCCTCTATGTTTTCTCTGTTAGCCCCCTTCCTTGGACCCCTGCTAAGTCTGCTGTTTCTGCTTACCGTAGGACCTTGTGTTATAAACAGAATTTTGTGGTTTGTCAGGGAAAGGTTTGACACCATACAGCTCATGGTCCTCAGAGCTCAATACCAAACTGTGGACACTGAAACAGAGTCAGACCTATAGGACCCAAGATTGGCTCCAGAGGTACCTGAGAGAGGGGGAAATGAAAGAACACATTCCTCTATATATCACAGCCTTGAGCCCGACACATCACATCCCCCCTATGCCTCCACTTCCTGGGCCCGACACAAACACATTCCTCCATATATCTCAACTTTAGAAGAAAAACAACACCTGGAGAATCTCCAATAAGGTTACAACCGATTGTAAAAGCGCAGGAACCAATAAGAAAACTGCTAAAAGTATAACTTAAAATGTAAACCAATTGTAATGCTGTAACCAGAAGAATTCCCTTGTTTCTCTGTAACTTTACATATCCTGTTTACATCGGGCTATAAGAAGCGAGCACACGCCTTGTTCGCGGCCCTCTTGTATGTTGTGGAACAGAGGGACCAAGTTCAAACTTGCAATAAAGATCCTTGCCGCTTGGCTTTGACTCTGGACTCTGGTGGTCTTCTTCGGGGAATAAACGGTCTGGGCATAACATTTGGGGGCTCTCCCGGGATTCCCCAAGCCCACCAGACCCCTGGTCAAGGGATCTACCAGGATGGATCTGCTGATAGGTGAGCCGGCTAGTCTCTGTTTTTCTGTCTGTGTCCGTTCTGAATCTGAGGCTGTTACAGCCTGTCTGAATCCGTTCTGAATCTGAGGCTGTTAGCCTGTCTGAATCCGTTCTGAATCTGAGGCTCGCGAGGTCTGAAACTGAAGCTGGAAGCTGAGGCAGTCCTGGCAGACGTGCTATAGGACGGCCAGCGGAGACCGGTGGGAGACGTCCCCTGGCTCTCCTCTGATCTGGATTTTTATCTCGTCTGATCTGATTCTGACCCAGATTTCCGGTGCGCGCTTGCGGCTCTCTGATCTGATTCTGACCCAGATTTCTGGTGCGCACTTGCGGCTCTCCTCTGATCTAATTCTGACCCAGGTTCCTGAAGCGGCCTGTGACTAACATAATTTGTTGTTAATATTCCAGCAACTCACTTTCCCTTGCAGGACCTGTTCCAGACGCCTCTCCCGGCACTACTGTTTAAAATGGGTAATACCCAGAGCACTCCCCTATCTCTCCTTACAAGTAATTTCAAGGATGTTAGAGCAAGGGGCCATGATCTTAGTATGGAAATCAGGAAGGGAAAGCTAATTACTCTATGCTGCTCCCAATGGCCTGCCTTTAATGTAGGGTGGCCACCCGAAGGGACATTCCGCCTTCCTGCCATCACTAGAGTCAAGTCCAAGGTTTTCCTATCAGGGTGTGCTGGCCACCCGGATCATATCCCATACATTCTCATATGGCAGGACCTAGCTGAGAACCCGCCCCCTTGGCTGTCCCCCTTCCTATTAGCCCTGGAACCCTGCAAGGCATTGGTTGCTCCGCCGCTGAAATCCAAGCAACCGACTGCCCCCCCCATCCTGTTGTACCTGAGAGCGGGGACCCACTGTCCACAGAACCCCTCCGTACTCCTCAGGACCCCAGGCCCCAGCCCCCCAGGCTGAGCCGCGGGAGGGAGCAGGCGGACGGGAGGCGGCCAGAGCCCCCGGACCCGCTGAAGGTGAAAGTAACTCTGAAGGGCCGGCTGGGCGGACGCCAGGGCACACTTTGCGAGCTAGCCCCCCCCCCACGCCGCCTGACTCCACAGTGGCTTTACCCCTCCGGGAAATAGGACCCCCAGATGACACGGAAATCTCCAGGCTTCAGTACTGGCCATTCTCCACCAGTGATCTGTATAACTGGAAAACTCAGAGTGCCCGGTTTTCAGACAACCCCAAAGATTTAATGGCTTTACTAGATAGTGTCATGTTCACCCACCAGCCTACTTGGGATGATTGTCAGCAGCTCCTCTGGATCTTGTTCACAACGGAGGAACGAGAGAGAATACAGGTAGAAGCTAGAAAGTTGGTCCCCGGGGGCCGACGGTCAACCAACTGCCAACCCTGACCTCATAAATGCGACTTTTCCTCTGACCAGACCGGGGTGGGATTACAACACGGCAGAAGGTAGGGCACGGCTACACCTTTATCGCCAGACTCTAATGACGGGTCTCCGGGCGGCTGCTCGCAAGCCCACTAATTTGGCTAAAGTA
>NW_022323649.1:0-1005 GCF_002776525.5 Piliocolobus tephrosceles
TGAAGGTTGTTAATTTGGGTAGAAGATTCCCATGGCAGAGGGACAGCAGTTAGTGGCGGGTGCCCTAGGGTGGCACATAGAAAGCAACCAGACAAGCTATGAAGTCCTATAAGGTTAGCAAGTTCTACCCCTTCTCGTAATAATTCTAACCAGGAGAAAGGAAGTAATTCTTGTGTTAGTCTGTCTTCCTGTCGTTGGATATTCCCATGGACCAGGGGCAGTACTTGAACTAGGCCCTGCCACAGATAGAGGTGACTGCTAGGCCACGTGGAGGAAGGGGAGTAGTATACAGCTCCATGTTGAGGCTTGGTCCAGCAGGAGTTCCAGGGGTCCTTAACTATCCAAGTATAGATGCCGCCTCTACCCTGCTGGTAGAAGTTCCCCCCGGATCGCTCACGCCACCCTCTGACTGAATGCACTCTACAGTAATTGTAGGGGCAGCCTGCGTTTTGGTGCCACCAATAGTGTTTACAATTGTATTTAGTCTGATCAAACTCAAAACATATTATTGGTACCTTTGGTTCGGCTATTTGAAAACCAGTAAAATTTAGCAAAATTGGGTCACTGCACCCTGAGGGGGGGCAATCAGCACTGGCTAATAATTTCCCAGGTTTATGAGGTTGCCCAGGGTGGGTTCGGTTTTCATAAAGCCAGAAATCGCCAGTCAAAGGGATTAGAAACTGGTTTTGTGTTTGCCCCAGTGGCCACTAGGGCGGCTGATGTTAGGGTTAGACTACTTAGCTGCATGTTTGCAGTGAACTATGCTGACTGCGCAGGGTGAGTTTTAAGGGGTTGTTCTTAGCTCTGTCCACAGTCCATGTGGTTGGTGCTTCAGTCGCTGCCGTGAGTGGTCCAAGAAGGTCGGAGGTCGGGTCCACCAGTCTGACCTGGGTGTAGTGGATCCACGACGCGATGCCTTCTACTTTCAGGGCGGTGGGTGTGGTTAGGAGTACCTGGAGTGGTCCCTTCCACCTGGGTTCTAAGGTCTCTTGTCGGTGTCGCTTA
>NW_022323650.1:0-1005 GCF_002776525.5 Piliocolobus tephrosceles
TAAGCGACACCGACAAGAGACCTTAGAACCCAGGTGGAAGGGACCACTCCAGGTACTCCTAACCACACCCACCGCCCTGAAAGTAGAAGGCATCGCGTCGTGGATCCACTACACCCAGGTCAGACTGGTGGACCCGACCTCCGACCTTCTTGGACCACTCACGGCAGCGACTGAAGCACCAACCACATGGACTGTGGACAGAGCTAAGAACAACCCCTTAAAACTCACCCTGCGCAGTCAGCATAGTTCACTGCAAACATGCAGCTAAGTAGTCTAACCCTAACATCAGCCGCCCTAGTGGCCACTGGGGCAAACACAAAACCAGTTTCTAATCCCTTTGACTGGCGATTTCTGGCTTTATGAAAACCGAACCCACCCTGGGCAACCTCATAAACCTGGGAAATTATTAGCCAGTGCTGATTGCCCCCCCTCAGGGTGCAGTGACCCAATTTTGCTAAATTTTACTGGTTTTCAAATAGCCGAACCAAAGGTACCAATAATATGTTTTGAGTTTGATCAGACTAAATACAATTGTAAACACTATTGGTGGCACCAAAACGCAGGCTGCCCCTACAATTACTGTAGAGTGCATTCAGTCAGAGGGTGGCGTGAGCGATCCGGGGGGAACTTCTACCAGCAGGGTAGAGGCGGCATCTATACTTGGATAGTTAAGGACCCCTGGAACTCCTGCTGGACCAAGCCTCAACATGGAGCTGTATACTACTCCCCTTCCTCCACGTGGCCTAGCAGTCACCTCTATCTGTGGCAGGGCCTAGTTCAAGTACTGCCCCTGGTCCATGGGAATATCCAACGACAGGAAGACAGACTAACACAAGAATTACTTCCTTTCTCCTGGTTAGAATTATTACGAGAAGGGGTAGAACTTGCTAACCTTATAGGACTTCATAGCTTGTCTGGTTGCTTTCTATGTGCCACCCTAGGGCACCCGCCACTAACTGCTGTCCCTCTGCCATGGGAATCTTCTACCCAAATTAACAACCTTCA
>NW_022323651.1:0-2721 GCF_002776525.5 Piliocolobus tephrosceles
GGAAGTGGATCTCTGCCTGGCTTCAAAGCGTCCTTTGGAACCAGCAGAGACAGACTGGAGGCTCATGGAGCCAAAGTGGAGATTACCTTCAGGCGGACGTCTCCGTTCTGAACGGGTCTCCCGAGCCACTTGGTGGCTCAAAAGTGGGCCTCGGACCTGCACAGGATTTTGGGCCGAGGGAGGTAAAGAGGAGACAAGGGCACTTACCCCAGAGAGGCCGGGAGAGTGAGGGAAGAGGGTCTCAGGTCCTGGTCCGTCTGCGTTGTGGGAGCAGGGGGAGGTTCCTCAACCCCTAGAGGCCTGAGGAGGGGTCTCCTCCCGGGTCTTCGGCACCAACTGATTTGTTTTTCTAAGACCACCAGAGCGAGCACAAAAGAACCAGCGACCAGGCAAGGGTAGGAGCAAAACTGCAAGTTTATTTTGGTCACTTAAGGTGTGGGGGAGAAGTCTGTCGGCCTCTGGCAAAGAAGGCCGGCAGAGTCCCGTCCCCGTCCCTGCCCCCCCACCCCCGTGAAGCTCTCGGACAGAGTTCCCACAGTCCCGACATCCCGACAGGAGTGGGGCTGTGAGAAGGCCGCGTGGCTCAATGGCCAAGAGCGGCTTTTCTAGGAGTGGGAGGGCAATAGGCGGGGCACGGGCGTGTCGGGGGCATTCCACAGGTGCGACCAGGTAAATCTTGGTCTCTTCGGATTGACGTCACCTGGCGCATGCCCAGTTGATCTGCACCTTCCTGGGTTGCCGGCTGCATTTTCGCGCGCGCGGGAAAAGCTGGTGGTGAAGAAGAACCCGGAAGTGCACCATCTTGCCTCCGTTCGTCCAAACAGTCCAACCTTTTATTGATAATAGTGATAAAGGGGCGCCGTGGTCTGTCTGGCTACTTCCTGCTGTTAAGGGGCGTTGTTAAGGTCGGGGCCCATGGTTGGTATTTGGACGCATGGATGAAAAATAAAATAAGGCACAGTATTAGTATAGGAATGAGGAATGGAAGCATTTGTTGGAATATGGGCAAAACCCAGAAGGATGGTCCTGGCAAGGTTGGGAAGTATGAGATAGTTAAGAAAATTTAGTAAGTTTGAGGCGAGTGGGGGAAAGCCAAACTGATTTCCACTGATTGCTTTCAGTAGGGGCCCTTTTTAGCTGGGAATGAGGAACGAGTGCGCAAAGTAGTTGTTGGCGAGGCAGCAATTAAAGAGTGGAGTTTTTCGTGGAGTGGATGGCTTTCCGCTTACTCCTACTACAGAGATATTGGATGGAAGGCTAGGTCCAGGGAAGGACGGCAAAACAGAATAGGTAGCCTTGCTGTTGATTAAAAAATTAATTGTCTTACCCGCTACCAGGAGAGTTACCTGCAGCTCGGCGAGGGTGATGGGGGTCCCCGAGTCTCGGCACCTTCAGTTGTCATCGTCCAGATGTAGGAGCTGGAAGGAGCTCCCAGGATCCTGGGAAAGGGGGTCACATAGAGGCGCGGCACCTGTTCTCAGGGTGGGGCAATCCGACTTCCAGTGTCCTCCCTGCTGGCAAGCAGGGCACGGGGTTGCTGGTGGATGAGGGTTAGGACATTCACTGGCCCAATGTCCTGATGCCTTGCACTTATAGCAAGGCTGCGTTGGGACTCGGGGACCCTGCGGACACCTGTTGGCATAGTGTCCTGCCTTGCCACACTTATAGCAGGCTCCTTTCGTGGCCTTGGAGTCTGTGGGGTATGTGCTCTCTGGTCTGGGGTTACGACTGGGCTGTAAAGCCGCTGCTAGGAGCTGGGCCTTCTGTTTGAGGCGTGCCTGTCGCACTGCCTCAGCCGTCTCCTCTCTGGAGTTATAGACCTTAAAGGCTAATTTAACCAGGTCTTGTATTGGTGCCTGAGGACCATCCTCTACCTTTTGAAGTTTTTTACGAATGTCAGGAGCTGACTGATAAATGAAATAAGACGCCAAAATGGTGGCCCCTGTGTGGGAGGCCGGATCTAACCGGGTATATTGGGTTAGAACCTCAGTCAGTTTAGGGTAGAGGTTAGGATGACCTGGAGGTCATGCCAAGTTAAGTCATAGGCCTGACAAAGGTGTCTAAATTCCTTTATGTATATGGTAGGATTAGCTGAGAAATCACCTAAATGCTTCTCAATTTTGGAAAGATTGGCCAATGAAAAAGGGACATGTACTCTGACTACCCCCTCCGCCCCAGCCACCTCTCGCAAAGGTGCTAACACTGTATGAGGGTGTGGGGCAGAAGTGGAGGCATCAGCAGGGCACTTAGAGTGGGTGTGGGCAGAGACAGGAGACTCAAAACAGCCAGTTGGGAGCCCCGAAGGAGGCACGGACCGAGTGGATTACTAGTAGATAAGGAGGAGGAAGGAGGAGTCTGGATGGGGGGAGGAGGAGGAGTCTGGGCAGGAAGGGAGGGGGTGGAGAGAAGGAGGAGTATAGGGACGAGAGCTTAAGGCCCAAAAGCCTTGTACGTAATTAATTTCGGACCACTTGCCTAGCCGCTGGCAGAAATTGCTGAGGTTGATCATGCCACAGTGGAAAGGAAAATTAACCGCTTCCTCCTAAGGTCTTGTTCAAGCTGTAAGATTTTTAAATTGGCTAGGAGGCACCCTAAGGGGGTGCCCTTTGGAAATTTGGACTGGGGGGTTTCCCGTTTGTTTCCTCTTTACTTACACAATGGACACAATGGAAATGGAAGTGGATCTCTGCCTGGCTTCAAAGCGTCCTTTGGAACCAGCAG
>NW_022323652.1:0-2721 GCF_002776525.5 Piliocolobus tephrosceles
CTGCTGGTTCCAAAGGACGCTTTGAAGCCAGGCAGAGATCCACTTCCATTTCCATTGTGTCCATTGTGTAAGTAAAGAGGAAACAAACGGGAAACCCCCCAGTCCAAATTTCCAAAGGGCACCCCCTTAGGGTGCCTCCTAGCCAATTTAAAAATCTTACAGCTTGAACAAGACCTTAGGAGGAAGCGGTTAATTTTCCTTTCCACTGTGGCATGATCAACCTCAGCAATTTCTGCCAGCGGCTAGGCAAGTGGTCCGAAATTAATTACGTACAAGGCTTTTGGGCCTTAAGCTCTCGTCCCTATACTCCTCCTTCTCTCCACCCCCTCCCTTCCTGCCCAGACTCCTCCTCCTCCCCCCATCCAGACTCCTCCTTCCTCCTCCTTATCTACTAGTAATCCACTCGGTCCGTGCCTCCTTCGGGGCTCCCAACTGGCTGTTTTGAGTCTCCTGTCTCTGCCCACACCCACTCTAAGTGCCCTGCTGATGCCTCCACTTCTGCCCCACACCCTCATACAGTGTTAGCACCTTTGCGAGAGGTGGCTGGGGCGGAGGGGGTAGTCAGAGTACATGTCCCTTTTTCATTGGCCAATCTTTCCAAAATTGAGAAGCATTTAGGTGATTTCTCAGCTAATCCTACCATATACATAAAGGAATTTAGACACCTTTGTCAGGCCTATGACTTAACTTGGCATGACCTCCAGGTCATCCTAACCTCTACCCTAAACTGACTGAGGTTCTAACCCAATATACCCGGTTAGATCCGGCCTCCCACACAGGGGCCACCATTTTGGCGTCTTATTTCATTTATCAGTCAGCTCCTGACATTCGTAAAAAACTTCAAAAGGTAGAGGATGGTCCTCAGGCACCAATACAAGACCTGGTTAAATTAGCCTTTAAGGTCTATAACTCCAGAGAGGAGACGGCTGAGGCAGTGCGACAGGCACGCCTCAAACAGAAGGCCCAGCTCCTAGCAGCGGCTTTACAGCCCAGTCGTAACCCCAGACCAGAGAGCACATACCCCACAGACTCCAAGGCCACGAAAGGAGCCTGCTATAAGTGTGGCAAGGCAGGACACTATGCCAACAGGTGTCCGCAGGGTCCCCGAGTCCCAACGCAGCCTTGCTATAAGTGCAAGGCATCAGGACATTGGGCCAGTGAATGTCCTAACCCTCATCCACCAGCAACCCCGTGCCCTGCTTGCCAGCAGGGAGGACACTGGAAGTCGGATTGCCCCACCCTGAGAACAGGTGCCGCGCCTCTATGTGACCCCCTTTCCCAGGATCCTGGGAGCTCCTTCCAGCTCCTACATCTGGACGATGACAACTGAAGGTGCCGAGACTCGGGGACCCCCATCACCCTCGCCGAGCTGCAGGTAACTCTCCTGGTAGCGGGTAAGACAATTAATTTTTTAATCAACAGCAAGGCTACCTATTCTGTTTTGCCGTCCTTCCCTGGACCTAGCCTTCCATCCAATATCTCTGTAGTAGGAGTAAGCGGAAAGCCATCCACTCCACGAAAAACTCCACTCTTTAATTGCTGCCTCGCCAACAACTACTTTGCGCACTCGTTCCTCATTCCCAGCTAAAAAGGGCCCCTACTGAAAGCAATCAGTGGAAATCAGTTTGGCTTTCCCCCACTCGCCTCAAACTTACTAAATTTTCTTAACTATCTCATACTTCCCAACCTTGCCAGGACCATCCTTCTGGGTTTTGCCCATATTCCAACAAATGCTTCCATTCCTCATTCCTATACTAATACTGTGCCTTATTTTATTTTTCATCCATGCGTCCAAATACCAACCATGGGCCCCGACCTTAACAACGCCCCTTAACAGCAGGAAGTAGCCAGACAGACCACGGCGCCCCTTTATCACTATTATCAATAAAAGGTTGGACTGTTTGGACGAACGGAGGCAAGATGGTGCACTTCCGGGTTCTTCTTCACCACCAGCTTTTCCCGCGCGCGCGAAAATGCAGCCGGCAACCCAGGAAGGTGCAGATCAACTGGGCATGCGCCAGGTGACGTCAATCCGAAGAGACCAAGATTTACCTGGTCGCACCTGTGGAATGCCCCCGACACGCCCGTGCCCCGCCTATTGCCCTCCCACTCCTAGAAAAGCCGCTCTTGGCCATTGAGCCACGCGGCCTTCTCACAGCCCCACTCCTGTCGGGATGTCGGGACTGTGGGAACTCTGTCCGAGAGCTTCACGGGGGTGGGGGGGCAGGGACGGGGACGGGACTCTGCCGGCCTTCTTTGCCAGAGGCCGACAGACTTCTCCCCCACACCTTAAGTGACCAAAATAAACTTGCAGTTTTGCTCCTACCCTTGCCTGGTCGCTGGTTCTTTTGTGCTCGCTCTGGTGGTCTTAGAAAAACAAATCAGTTGGTGCCGAAGACCCGGGAGGAGACCCCTCCTCAGGCCTCTAGGGGTTGAGGAACCTCCCCCTGCTCCCACAACGCAGACGGACCAGGACCTGAGACCCTCTTCCCTCACTCTCCCGGCCTCTCTGGGGTAAGTGCCCTTGTCTCCTCTTTACCTCCCTCGGCCCAAAATCCTGTGCAGGTCCGAGGCCCACTTTTGAGCCACCAAGTGGCTCGGGAGACCCGTTCAGAACGGAGACGTCCGCCTGAAGGTAATCTCCACTTTGGCTCCATGAGCCTCCAGTCTGTCTCTGCTGGTTCCAAAGGACGCTTTGAAGCCAGGCAGAGATCCACTTCC
>NW_022323653.1:0-2590 GCF_002776525.5 Piliocolobus tephrosceles
TGATTTGTTTTTCTAAGACCACCAGAGTGGGCACCAAAGAACCAGCGAGTAGGCAAGGCTAAAAGCAAAACTGCAAATTTATTATTTGGTCATCTAGCTTCAGGGACCGGAGCTGGGGGTGGGGGGGCGGAGTTTCTAATACAGTCCCGACAAGAGTGGGGGCTGAGAAAGCCCACCCCGGGCGCATCTGCTGGGAGTGACTTTTCTAGGAGTGGAAGGGCAATAGGCGGGGCACGGGCATGTCGGGGGAGGGGGGCTCCGCAGGTGCCACCAGGTAAATCTTGGTCTCCTCGAATTGACATCACCTGGTGCATGCCTGATTAATCTTCACCTTCCCGGGCGTCAGCTGCATTCTCGCACACACGGGAAGAGTTGGTGGTGAAGAAGAACCCGGAAGTGAACCATCCTGCCTCCGTTCGTCCAAACAGTCCAACCTTTTATTGATAATAGTGATAAAGGGGCGCAGTCGTCTGTCTGGCTACTTCCTGCTGTTAAGGGGCGTCGTTAAGGTCGGGGCCCATGGTTGGTATTTGGACGTATGGATGAAAAATAAAATAAGGCACAGTATTAGTATAGGAATGAGGAATGGAAGCATTTGTTGGAATATGGGCAAAACCCAGAAGGAAGGTCCTGGCAAGGTTGGGGAGTATGAGATAGTTAAGAAAATTTAGTAAGTTTGAGGCGAGTGGGGGAAAGCCAAACTGATTTCCACTGATTGCTTTCGGTAGGGGCCCTTTTTAGCTGGGAATGAGGAACAACTGCGCAAGGTAGTTGTTGGCCAGGCAGCAATTAAGAATTGGAGTTTTTCGTGGAGTGGATGGCTTTCCACTTACTCCTACTACAGAGATATTGGATGGAAGGCTAGGTCCAGAGAAGGACGGCAAAACAGAATAGGTAGCCTCGCTGTTGATTAAAAAAGTAATTGTCTTACCTGCTACCAGGAGAGTTACCCGCGGCTTGGCGAGGGTGATGGGGGTCCCCGAGTCTCGGCACCTTCAGTTGTCATCGTCCAGATGTAGGAGCTGGAAGGAGCTCCCAGGATCCTGGGAAAGGGGGTCACGTAGAGGCGCAGCACCTGTTCTCAGGGTGGGGCAATCAGACTTCCAGTGTTCTCCCTGCTGGCAAGCAGGGCAGGGGGTTGCTGGTGGACGAGGGTTAGGACATTCACTGGCCTAATGTCCTGATGCCTTGCACTTATAGCAAGGCTGCGTTGGGGCTCGGGGACCCTGCGGACACCTGTTGGCATAGTGTCCTGCCTTGCCGCACTTATAGCAGGCTCCTTTTGCAGCCTTGGAGTCTGTGGGGTGTGTGCTCTCTGGTCTGGGGTTATGACTGGGCTGTAAAGCCACTGCTAGGAGCTGTAACTTCTGTTTGAGGCAAGCTTGCTGTCTTCTCTCTGGAGTTTTAGACCTTAAAGGCTAATTTAACTAGGTCTTGTATTGGTATCTGAGGACCATCCTCTACCTTTTGAAGGTTTTTTTTTTACGAATGTCAGGAGCTGATTGAGAAATGAAATAAGATGCCAAAATGGTGGCCCCTGTGGGGGAGGCCGGATCTAACCGGGTATATTGGGTTAGAACCTCAGTCAGTTTAGGGTAGAGGTTAGGATAACCTGGAGGTCATGCCAAGTTAAGTCATAGGCCTGACAAAGGTGTCTAAATTCCTTTATGTATATGGTAGGATTAGCTGAGAAATCACCTAAACGCTTCTCAATTTTGGAAAGATCGGCCAATGAAAAAGGGACATGTACTCTGACTACCCCCTCCACCCCAGCCACCTCTCACAAAGGTGCTAACACTGTAGGAGGGTGTGGGCAGAGATAGGGGACTCAAGACAGCCAGTTAGGGGCCCCGAAGGAAGCATGGGACCGAGTGGATTACTAGTAGATAAGGAGGAGGAAGGAGGAGTCTGGGCAGGAAGGGAGGGTGTGGAGAGAAGGAGGAGTATAGGGACGAGAGCTTAAGGCCCAAAAGCCTTGTACGTAATTAATTTCGGACCACTTGCCTAGCCGCTGGCAGAAATTGCTGAGGTCGATCACGCCACAGTGGAAAGGAAAATTAACCGCTTCCTCCTAAGGTCTTGTTCGAGCTGTAAGGTTTTTAAATTGGCTAGAAGGCACCCTAAGGGGGTGCTCTTTGGAAATTTGGACTGGGGGTTTCCCATTTGTTTCCTCTTTACTTACACAATGGACACAATGGAAATGGAAGTGGATCTCTGCCTGGCTTCAAAGCGTCCTTTGGAACCAGCAGAGACAGACTGGAGGCTCATGGAGCCAAAGTGGAGATTACCTTCAGGCGGACGTCTCCGTCCTGAATGGGGTCTCCCGAGCCACTTGGTGGCTCAAAATGGACCTCGGACCTGCGCAGGATTTTGGCCGAGGGAGGTAAAGAGGAGACAAGGGCACTTACCCCAGAGAGGCCTTTAGAGTGAGGGAAGTGGGTCTCAGGTCCTGGTCTGTCCCTGGCGTGGAACGAGGAGGAGGAGGAGGCTCCCCGGACCCTGGGGGCCCTGAGGAGGGGTCTCCTCCCGGGTTCGGCACCAACTGATTTGTTTTTCTAAGACCACCAGAGTGGGCACCAAAGAACCAGCG
>NW_022323654.1:0-1309 GCF_002776525.5 Piliocolobus tephrosceles
GTAATGTTTGAATAGTGGATTACAGTTTTAACATGCTTTCACTTGATTTGGTCCTGTTAGGTAAGCAAGGGACCTTGTGTATTGGAAAAAGAATTACTTTGGTGCAGCCGCCCCAGAGGAGCCGGGGGAGGGCGCTGGGCCGCGAGGCTCCTTGCAGACCACGTGGCAGCGATTTCGGCGAGCCAGGTGAGTGCCACATCCACAGCGGCGAGGCCTTGCGCCCAGCAGAGCGGCCTGGGCTACGGCCTCCCCTCCGGTTCCCTGGAAGCGGGCCGGCGCCGGAGCAGCAGCAGAGGCGGAGGCTCCAGTGCGTCTCTCTCTTCCCCTGTAAGCCTGAGCCAGGGGAGGCCAGGCGGCCCGGGTGTCTGGAGCGGGAGTCCGTGCCCGAGAATGAGAATTTTCTTCGCCAGAACATGGAGACTGTTCCATCACCAGAAGCACAAAGTTTTCATTGTTGGGCTGGATAATGCAGGGAAAACTACCATTCTTTACCAGTTTTTTATGAATGAAGTTGTACATACATCTCCTACAAGAGGAAGTTATGTAGAAGAGATAGTGATTAATAATACACGTTTCCTAGTGTGGGATATTGGTGGCCAAGAATCTCTTCGTTCTTCCTGGAACACGTACTATACTAACACAGTTTGTAATAGTTGTTGTGGACAGTACAGATAGAGGATTTCTGTAACTAGAGAAGAACTCTAAAATGTTAGCGCATGAAGACCTAAGAAAAGCTGGTTTGCTTGAGTTTTGTTAATAAATGAGATGTTAAAGAATGCATGACTGTAGCAGAAATCGACCAGTTTTTGAAGGTACCTTCTATTAAAGATCACCAGTGGCATATCCAGGCATGCTGTGCTCTAACTGGCGAGGGATTGTGCCAAAGACTTGATGATGTCACCACTTTAGATTAGATGATCTCTACTGACCTCATAGACTTTGTATAAATGAAGTGCTGGACTTTACCTGAAAGCTGCAAAAATTCATGGTTTAGATGTATTTATAATAAACTGATTTAAACTTTTTCTATAAGAAGAAAAATTAAGACCACTTATTTGAAAAGAAAGATGGAGAAGGAGGAGGGAGAAGAAAAAATGGCCCAGCGGCGGCGGCTGTAGGTTGTGCAGCGGCAGCGGCTCTCCCCCTGGCGGAGGATGGGCAGCCAGGACAGGAAGGTGGTGGTGTGCCATGACAGCACCGGGTTTGTGAAGTGTGGATATGCAGGCTCTAACTTTCCAGAACACATCTTCCCAGCTTTGGTCGGAAGACCTGTTTCCAGATCAACCACCAAAGTGGGAAACATTGAACA
>NW_022323655.1:0-2590 GCF_002776525.5 Piliocolobus tephrosceles
CGCTGGTTCTTTGGTGCCCACTCTGGTGGTCTTAGAAAAACAAATCAGTTGGTGCCGAACCCGGGAGGAGACCCCTCCTCAGGGCCCCCAGGGTCCGGGGAGCCTCCTCCTCCTCCTCGTTCCACGCCAGGGACAGACCAGGACCTGAGACCCACTTCCCTCACTCTAAAGGCCTCTCTGGGGTAAGTGCCCTTGTCTCCTCTTTACCTCCCTCGGCCAAAATCCTGCGCAGGTCCGAGGTCCATTTTGAGCCACCAAGTGGCTCGGGAGACCCCATTCAGGACGGAGACGTCCGCCTGAAGGTAATCTCCACTTTGGCTCCATGAGCCTCCAGTCTGTCTCTGCTGGTTCCAAAGGACGCTTTGAAGCCAGGCAGAGATCCACTTCCATTTCCATTGTGTCCATTGTGTAAGTAAAGAGGAAACAAATGGGAAACCCCCAGTCCAAATTTCCAAAGAGCACCCCCTTAGGGTGCCTTCTAGCCAATTTAAAAACCTTACAGCTCGAACAAGACCTTAGGAGGAAGCGGTTAATTTTCCTTTCCACTGTGGCGTGATCGACCTCAGCAATTTCTGCCAGCGGCTAGGCAAGTGGTCCGAAATTAATTACGTACAAGGCTTTTGGGCCTTAAGCTCTCGTCCCTATACTCCTCCTTCTCTCCACACCCTCCCTTCCTGCCCAGACTCCTCCTTCCTCCTCCTTATCTACTAGTAATCCACTCGGTCCCATGCTTCCTTCGGGGCCCCTAACTGGCTGTCTTGAGTCCCCTATCTCTGCCCACACCCTCCTACAGTGTTAGCACCTTTGTGAGAGGTGGCTGGGGTGGAGGGGGTAGTCAGAGTACATGTCCCTTTTTCATTGGCCGATCTTTCCAAAATTGAGAAGCGTTTAGGTGATTTCTCAGCTAATCCTACCATATACATAAAGGAATTTAGACACCTTTGTCAGGCCTATGACTTAACTTGGCATGACCTCCAGGTTATCCTAACCTCTACCCTAAACTGACTGAGGTTCTAACCCAATATACCCGGTTAGATCCGGCCTCCCCCACAGGGGCCACCATTTTGGCATCTTATTTCATTTCTCAATCAGCTCCTGACATTCGTAAAAAAAAAACCTTCAAAAGGTAGAGGATGGTCCTCAGATACCAATACAAGACCTAGTTAAATTAGCCTTTAAGGTCTAAAACTCCAGAGAGAAGACAGCAAGCTTGCCTCAAACAGAAGTTACAGCTCCTAGCAGTGGCTTTACAGCCCAGTCATAACCCCAGACCAGAGAGCACACACCCCACAGACTCCAAGGCTGCAAAAGGAGCCTGCTATAAGTGCGGCAAGGCAGGACACTATGCCAACAGGTGTCCGCAGGGTCCCCGAGCCCCAACGCAGCCTTGCTATAAGTGCAAGGCATCAGGACATTAGGCCAGTGAATGTCCTAACCCTCGTCCACCAGCAACCCCCTGCCCTGCTTGCCAGCAGGGAGAACACTGGAAGTCTGATTGCCCCACCCTGAGAACAGGTGCTGCGCCTCTACGTGACCCCCTTTCCCAGGATCCTGGGAGCTCCTTCCAGCTCCTACATCTGGACGATGACAACTGAAGGTGCCGAGACTCGGGGACCCCCATCACCCTCGCCAAGCCGCGGGTAACTCTCCTGGTAGCAGGTAAGACAATTACTTTTTTAATCAACAGCGAGGCTACCTATTCTGTTTTGCCGTCCTTCTCTGGACCTAGCCTTCCATCCAATATCTCTGTAGTAGGAGTAAGTGGAAAGCCATCCACTCCACGAAAAACTCCAATTCTTAATTGCTGCCTGGCCAACAACTACCTTGCGCAGTTGTTCCTCATTCCCAGCTAAAAAGGGCCCCTACCGAAAGCAATCAGTGGAAATCAGTTTGGCTTTCCCCCACTCGCCTCAAACTTACTAAATTTTCTTAACTATCTCATACTCCCCAACCTTGCCAGGACCTTCCTTCTGGGTTTTGCCCATATTCCAACAAATGCTTCCATTCCTCATTCCTATACTAATACTGTGCCTTATTTTATTTTTCATCCATACGTCCAAATACCAACCATGGGCCCCGACCTTAACGACGCCCCTTAACAGCAGGAAGTAGCCAGACAGACGACTGCGCCCCTTTATCACTATTATCAATAAAAGGTTGGACTGTTTGGACGAACGGAGGCAGGATGGTTCACTTCCGGGTTCTTCTTCACCACCAACTCTTCCCGTGTGTGCGAGAATGCAGCTGACGCCCGGGAAGGTGAAGATTAATCAGGCATGCACCAGGTGATGTCAATTCGAGGAGACCAAGATTTACCTGGTGGCACCTGCGGAGCCCCCCTCCCCCGACATGCCCGTGCCCCGCCTATTGCCCTTCCACTCCTAGAAAAGTCACTCCCAGCAGATGCGCCCGGGGTGGGCTTTCTCAGCCCCCACTCTTGTCGGGACTGTATTAGAAACTCCGCCCCCCCACCCCCAGCTCCGGTCCCTGAAGCTAGATGACCAAATAATAAATTTGCAGTTTTGCTTTTAGCCTTGCCTACTCGCTGGTTCTTTGGTGCCCACTCTGGTGGTCTTAGAAAAACAAATCA
>NW_022323656.1:0-2186 GCF_002776525.5 Piliocolobus tephrosceles
TCACACATAACAATATTAACCTTAAATGTAAATGGACTAAATGCTCCAATTAAAAGACACAGACTGGCAAACTGGATAAAGAGTCAAGACCCATCAGTCTGCTGTCTTCAGGAGACCCATCTCACATGCAGAGACATACATAGGCTCAAAATAAAAGGATGGAGGAAGATCTACCAAGCAAATGGAGAACAAAAAAAAGCAGGGGTTGCAATCCTAGTCTCTGATAAAACAGACTTTAAACCATCAAAGATCAAAAGAGACAAAGAAGGCCATTACATAATGGTAAAGGGATCAATCCAACAGGAAGAGCTAACTATCCTAAATATATATGCACCTAATACAGGAGCACCCAGATTCATAAAGCAAGTCCTTAGAGACTTACAAAGAGACTTAGACTCCCATACAATAATAATGGGAGACTTCAACACTCCACTGTCAACATTAGACAGATCAATGAGACAGAAAGTTAACAAGGATATCCAGGAATTGAACTCATCTCTGCACCAAGCGGACCTAATAGACATCTATAGAACTCTCCACCCCAAGTCAACAGAATATACATTCTTCTCAGCACCACATCGCACTTATTCCAAAATTGACCACATAATTGGAAGTAAAGCACTCCTCAGCAAATGTAAAAGAACAGAAATTATAACAAACTGTCTCTCTGACCACAGTGCAATCAAACTAGAACTCAGGACTAAGAAATTCAATCAAAACCGCTCAACTACATGGAAACTGAACAACCTGCTCCTGAATGACTACTGGGTACATAACGAAATGAAAGCAGAAATAAAGATGTTCTTTGAATCCAATGAGAACAAAGATACAACATACCAGAATCTCTGGGACACATTTAAAGCAGTATGTAGAGGGAAATTTATAGCACTAAGTGCCCACAAGAGAAAGCAGGAAAGATCTAAAATTGACACTCTAACATCACAATTAAAAGAACTAGAGAGGCAAGAGCAAACACATTCAAAAGCTAGCAGAAGGCAAGAAATAACTAAGATCAGAGCAGAACTGAAGGAGATAGAGACACAAAAAACCCTCCAAAAAATCAATGAATCCAGGAGTTGGTTTTTTGAAAAGATCAACAAAATTGACAGACCGCTAGCAAGGCTAATAAAGAAGAAAAGAGAGAGGAATCAAATAGACGCAATAAAAAATGATAAAGGGGATATCACCACCGACCCCACAGAAATACAAACTACCATCAGAGAATACTATAAACACCTCTACGCAAATCAACTAGAAAATCTAGAAGAAATGGATAATTTCCTGGACACTTACACTCTTCCAAGACTAAACCAGGAAGAAGTTGAATCCCTGAATAGACCAATAGCAGCCTCTGAAATTGAGGCAACAATTAATAGCCTGCCCACCAAAAAAAGCCCAGGACCAGATGGATTCACAGCTGAATTCTACCAGAGGTACAAGGAGGAGCTGGTACCATTCCTTCTGAAACTATTCCAATCAATAGAAAAAGAGGGAATCCTCCCTAACTCATTTTATGAGGCCAACATCATCCTGATACCAAAGCCTGGCAGAGACACAACAAAAAAAGAGAATTTTAGACCAATCTCCCTGATGAACATCGATGCAAAAATCCTCAATAAAATACTGGCAAACCGGATTCAGCAGCACATCAAAAAGCTTATCCACCATGATCAAGTGGGCTTCATCCCTGGGATGCAAGGCTGGTTCAACATTCGCAAATCAATCAACGTAATCCAGCATATCAACAGAACCAAAGACAAGAACCACATGATTATCTCAATAGATGCAGAAAAGGCTTTTGACAAAATTCAACAGCCCTTCATGCTAAAAACGCTCAACAAATTCGGTATTGATGGAACGTACCTCAAAATAATAAGAGCTATTTATGACAAACCCACAGCTAATATCATACTGAATGGGCAAAAACTGGAAAAGTTCCCTTTGAAAACTGGCACAAGACAGGGATGCCCTCTCTCACCACTCCTATTCAACATAGTGTTGGAAGTTCTGGCTAGGGCAATCAGGCAAGAGAAAGAAATCAAGGGTATTCAGTTAGGAAAAGAGGAAGTCAAATTGTCCCTGTTTGCAGATGACATGATTGTGTATTTAGAAAACCCCATCGTCTCAGCCCAAAATCTTCTTAAGCTGATAAGCAACTTCAGCAAAGTCTCAGGATACAAAATTAA
>NW_022323657.1:0-2186 GCF_002776525.5 Piliocolobus tephrosceles
TTAATTTTGTATCCTGAGACTTTGCTGAAGTTGCTTATCAGCTTAAGAAGATTTTGGGCTGAGACGATGGGGTTTTCTAAATACACAATCATGTCATCTGCAAACAGGGACAATTTGACTTCCTCTTTTCCTAACTGAATACCCTTGATTTCTTTCTCTTGCCTGATTGCCCTAGCCAGAACTTCCAACACTATGTTGAATAGGAGTGGTGAGAGAGGGCATCCCTGTCTTGTGCCAGTTTTCAAAGGGAACTTTTCCAGTTTTTGCCCATTCAGTATGATATTAGCTGTGGGTTTGTCATAAATAGCTCTTATTATTTTGAGGTACGTTCCATCAATACCGAATTTGTTGAGCGTTTTTAGCATGAAGGGCTGTTGAATTTTGTCAAAAGCCTTTTCTGCATCTATTGAGATAATCATGTGGTTCTTGTCTTTGGTTCTGTTGATATGCTGGATTACGTTGATTGATTTGCGAATGTTGAACCAGCCTTGCATCCCAGGGATGAAGCCCACTTGATCATGGTGGATAAGCTTTTTGATGTGCTGCTGAATCCGGTTTGCCAGTATTTTATTGAGGATTTTTGCATCGATGTTCATCAGGGAGATTGGTCTAAAATTCTCTTTTTTTGTTGTGTCTCTGCCAGGCTTTGGTATCAGGATGATGTTGGCCTCATAAAATGAGTTAGGGAGGATTCCCTCTTTTTCTATTGATTGGAATAGTTTCAGAAGGAATGGTACCAGCTCCTCCTTGTACCTCTGGTAGAATTCAGCTGTGAATCCATCTGGTCCTGGGCTTTTTTTGGTGGGCAGGCTATTAATTGTTGCCTCAATTTCAGAGGCTGCTATTGGTCTATTCAGGGATTCAACTTCTTCCTGGTTTAGTCTTGGAAGAGTGTAAGTGTCCAGGAAATTATCCATTTCTTCTAGATTTTCTAGTTGATTTGCGTAGAGGTGTTTATAGTATTCTCTGATGGTAGTTTGTATTTCTGTGGGGTCGGTGGTGATATCCCCTTTATCATTTTTTATTGCGTCTATTTGATTCCTCTCTCTTTTCTTCTTTATTAGCCTTGCTAGCGGTCTGTCAATTTTGTTGATCTTTTCAAAAAACCAACTCCTGGATTCATTGATTTTTTGGAGGGTTTTTTGTGTCTCTATCTCCTTCAGTTCTGCTCTGATCTTAGTTATTTCTTGCCTTCTGCTAGCTTTTGAATGTGTTTGCTCTTGCCTCTCTAGTTCTTTTAATTGTGATGTTAGAGTGTCAATTTTAGATCTTTCCTGCTTTCTCTTGTGGGCACTTAGTGCTATAAATTTCCCTCTACATACTGCTTTAAATGTGTCCCAGAGATTCTGGTATGTTGTATCTTTGTTCTCATTGGATTCAAAGAACATCTTTATTTCTGCTTTCATTTCGTTATGTACCCAGTAGTCATTCAGGAGCAGGTTGTTCAGTTTCCATGTAGTTGAGCGGTTTTGATTGAATTTCTTAGTCCTGAGTTCTAGTTTGATTGCACTGTGGTCAGAGAGACAGTTTGTTATAATTTCTGTTCTTTTACATTTGCTGAGGAGTGCTTTACTTCCAATTATGTGGTCAATTTTGGAATAAGTGCGATGTGGTGCTGAGAAGAATGTATATTCTGTTGACTTGGGGTGGAGAGTTCTATAGATGTCTATTAGGTCCGCTTGGTGCAGAGATGAGTTCAATTCCTGGATATCCTTGTTAACTTTCTGTCTCATTGATCTGTCTAATGTTGACAGTGGAGTGTTGAAGTCTCCCATTATTATTGTATGGGAGTCTAAGTCTCTTTGTAAGTCTCTAAGGACTTGCTTTATGAATCTGGGTGCTCCTGTATTAGGTGCATATATATTTAGGATAGTTAGCTCTTCCTGTTGGATTGATCCCTTTACCATTATGTAATGGCCTTCTTTGTCTCTTTTGATCTTTGATGGTTTAAAGTCTGTTTTATCAGAGACTAGGATTGCAACCCCTGCTTTTTTTTGTTCTCCATTTGCTTGGTAGATCTTCCTCCATCCTTTTATTTTGAGCCTATGTATGTCTCTGCATGTGAGATGGGTCTCCTGAAGACAGCAGACTGATGGGTCTTGACTCTTTATCCAGTTTGCCAGTCTGTGTCTTTTAATTGGAGCATTTAGTCCATTTACATTTAAGGTTAATATTGTTATGTGTGA
>NW_022323658.1:0-2088 GCF_002776525.5 Piliocolobus tephrosceles
CGATCGGTCTTCGGCTTCGGTGCTCGGTGGACGGGGAAGCTTCAGGGTGCCGGCTGGGCTGTGCGGACCCCTCTTCCAATCCGATGATGGATCCCACCGACCGGGTGATCGGGAATGGGGTTACCATGTAGTGCGGCGGGAAGGGTCTCGCTGGGGCACAGAGAGATCCCCAGGGCCGCAAGGCGTGCCTCACTGACGGCTGAGAAGGCACCGACCCAGGAGCCCACTGCCTCCCTCCTTCCCGGGTGGAGCAGTGGCCTCCATTCATCTCCAAGGCCCGGGGGCTGCGGCACCCCGACACTGCTTCCCGCCACATGTGCCAAGAGACACAGAGGCCAGTCCCAGATGGAGCCAATGTGAGCACACGAGGCACTGACGGCCCCCAAGGGCAGATGGAGCCAGCGTGTGTCTTGGAGGCAGTAGGGGGCGATGGCGAGACGGAGAGTCAAGTCCAGCCTTGCGCCGGGGGTCACTGGAGACCTCCCGGGCAAAGCTGAGGAAAAGCCAAGCACAGCTGAAAACCTGCGAGACAGGGCCTGTGCCCAAGTCCAACCCACGTTCGGGGATGCCTGCCAGAGGGTCCGAGAGGTTTCCACAAAGCACCCCCCATCCCCATCCCGCCACCGGGTAGGTACCCCTGACGCCACCTCCCCTGCACCCAGCACAACCCAGTCCCTTTGGCTCCCTGACATCCGTGGCAGCCAAAACATTCAGTGCTAGAAGGCGCTTTCCCCAGGAGCAGAGGAAGCGGATGCTCCTCAAGAATCAGAAAGGGAAGCCCAGGTGGGATGCAACACCGCCTTCCCTAGCAGGCAAATGTCAGGAACGCTCGGGTTGCCTCCCGCTCTTCCTGGACCGACCACGCAACCATCACTTGGGCCATGGAGACCCAGAAAGTTTCCCTGTCCCAGACAGGCATGGAAGCCCAGAGCTCCAGGATCACCACAGCTGCCCAATCATCCAGAAATAGGTTTGGAGAGGGAAACAATCATGACACGGACCCCCGCGACGTTTCTCCCTGATGGACTGGGAAGTCTTCTTTGTTGAAGACATTGAGCCAGAGGAAGAAGCCCCCAGGCTTCTCAGAAACGGGGCAGACCGAGCAAGAGGGAGGACAGAGCAGAGGCCAGAGCCCAGTCGGGAAGACGACGCAATGCCACCACCACGGGCGTCCGGGGAGGAGGGCCAAGTGGGTGACTGGGCCAGGAAGGCCAGCGTTGGAGTGACAGAGATGCGTGCCCCATCCCGTTGCCGGCTTCCTTCTCCGTCCCTGTGTCGAGCTGTGGCTAGATTCCTCAATGAGGGCAAAGGGCGAGAGAAGTGAGAACCGTCTTCTTCAAGTTCTCTGGGCACCTTCCTGCGGGTGCACAAGGAGCACCTGGGAGGCCTTTGTCCTTGGCTGGGGTGTGGTCGTCTTGATCTGAGCAAAGAGGCTGCTCAGGATGGTGAGGGGATGGAAACCCCCGCGGACCGAGGCAGATGCCCAAGTTGCCCAGGCCTTCCCAAACCCACACTGGAACCGCAGGGAACAGGACTGGCAACCGGACACACGACCCCGGCAGGGTCGCGGGGAGGGGCTGTCCAGAAGAAAGGCCGACGCGCAAGAAACCACCCTGCAGCGCACAGGGCACATGTGTCCCAACAAACACGCACACACACACAGGCGGACGGAGATAGGACGAGAGAGCGACAGAAACACAGAGAAGGGAGAGAGAGACAAACCAGAGAGAGACCTAAGTGGGCACAGAGACCCACACACAGACACACAGAGACGCATAAACACACACACACACCCCCAAAAGACACAGAGACATACAGCAGGTAACACCCACCCCTAGGCAGCCCCTGAAGCTGCCGGGTTTTGCTTTCCGGGACTGCCACCTAGCGGTGAGAGAGCAGCCCACGGGCACACAGGCCGACCTGTCCTCTAGGTCGCTTGGGCACCACTTTTGGAGAGACTCACCGGCACACCGTCCACGCACGCCTGAAGCTGGGATCCCGCGCTGCCTCCTCCCGGCGACCCGTGTGACGTTTCTTCCTCCCGAGGTTTCTTCCTGCTGCTCCAACCTCCGCGAATCCCGGCCTCCG
>NW_022323659.1:0-2088 GCF_002776525.5 Piliocolobus tephrosceles
CGGAGGCCGGGATTCGCGGAGGTTGGAGCAGCAGGAAGAAACCTCGGGAGGAAGAAACGTCACACGGGTCGCCGGGAGGAGGCAGCGCGGGATCCCAGCTTCAGGCGTGCGTGGACGGTGTGCCGGTGAGTCTCTCCAAAAGTGGTGCCCAAGCGACCTAGAGGACAGGTCGGCCTGTGTGCCCGTGGGCTGCTCTCTCACCGCTAGGTGGCAGTCCCGGAAAGCAAAACCCGGCAGCTTCAGGGGCTGCCTAGGGGTGGGTGTTACCTGCTGTATGTCTCTGTGTCTTTTGGGGGTGTGTGTGTGTGTTTATGCGTCTCTGTGTGTCTGTGTGTGGGTCTCTGTGCCCACTTAGGTCTCTCTCTGGTTTGTCTCTCTCTCCCTTCTCTGTGTTTCTGTCGCTCTCTCGTCCTATCTCCGTCCGCCTGTGTGTGTGTGCGTGTTTGTTGGGACACATGTGCCCTGTGCGCTGCAGGGTGGTTTCTTGCGCGTCGGCCTTTCTTCTGGACAGCCCCTCCCCGCGACCCTGCCGGGGTCGTGTGTCCGGTTGCCAGTCCTGTTCCCTGCGGTTCCAGTGTGGGTTTGGGAAGGCCTGGGCAACTTGGGCATCTGCCTCGGTCCGCGGGGGTTTCCATCCCCTCACCATCCTGAGCAGCCTCTTTGCTCAGATCAAGACGACCACACCCCAGCCAAGGACAAAGGCCTCCCAGGTGCTCCTTGTGCACCCGCAGGAAGGTGCCCAGAGAACTTGAAGAAGACGGTTCTCACTTCTCTCGCCCTTTGCCCTCATTGAGGAATCTAGCCACAGCTCGACACAGGGACGGAGAAGGAAGCCGGCAACGGGATGGGGCACGCATCTCTGTCACTCCAACGCTGGCCTTCCTGGCCCAGTCACCCACTTGGCCCTCCTCCCCGGACGCCCGTGGTGGTGGCATTGCGTCGTCTTCCCGACTGGGCTCTGGCCTCTGCTCTGTCCTCCCTCTTGCTCGGTCTGCCCCGTTTCTGAGAAGCCTGGGGGCTTCTTCCTCTGGCTCAATGTCTTCAACAAAGAAGACTTCCCAGTCCATCAGGGAGAAACGTCGCGGGGGTCCGTGTCATGATTGTTTCCCTCTCCAAACCTATTTCTGGATGATTGGGCAGCTGTGGTGATCCTGGAGCTCTGGGCTTCCATGCCTGTCTGGGACAGGGAAACTTTCTGGGTCTCCATGGCCCAAGTGATGGTTGCGTGGTCGGTCCAGGAAGAGCGGGAGGCAACCCGAGCGTTCCTGACATTTGCCTGCTAGGGAAGGCGGTGTTGCATCCCACCTGGGCTTCCCTTTCTGATTCTTGAGGAGCATCCGCTTCCTCTGCTCCTGGGGAAAGCGCCTTCTAGCACTGAATGTTTTGGCTGCCACGGATGTCAGGGAGCCAAAGGGACTGGGTTGTGCTGGGTGCAGGGGAGGTGGCGTCAGGGGTACCTACCCGGTGGCGGGATGGGGATGGGGGGTGCTTTGTGGAAACCTCTCGGACCCTCTGGCAGGCATCCCCGAACGTGGGTTGGACTTGGGCACAGGCCCTGTCTCGCAGGTTTTCAGCTGTGCTTGGCTTTTCCTCAGCTTTGCCCGGGAGGTCTCCAGTGACCCCCGGCGCAAGGCTGGACTTGACTCTCCGTCTCGCCATCGCCCCCTACTGCCTCCAAGACACACGCTGGCTCCATCTGCCCTTGGGGGCCGTCAGTGCCTCGTGTGCTCACATTGGCTCCATCTGGGACTGGCCTCTGTGTCTCTTGGCACATGTGGCGGGAAGCAGTGTCGGGGTGCCGCAGCCCCCGGGCCTTGGAGATGAATGGAGGCCACTGCTCCACCCGGGAAGGAGGGAGGCAGTGGGCTCCTGGGTCGGTGCCTTCTCAGCCGTCAGTGAGGCACGCCTTGCGGCCCTGGGGATCTCTCTGTGCCCCAGCGAGACCCTTCCCGCCGCACTACATGGTAACCCCATTCCCGATCACCCGGTCGGTGGGATCCATCATCGGATTGGAAGAGGGGTCCGCACAGCCCAGCCGGCACCCTGAAGCTTCCCCGTCCACCGAGCACCGAAGCCGAAGACCGATCG
>NW_022323660.1:0-1947 GCF_002776525.5 Piliocolobus tephrosceles
CATTAAAGATCTCTGATCACAGGTCACAGTAACAGATACAATAATAAGAAAAAGTTTGAAATACTGTGAGAATTCCAAAATGTCGCACATAGACACAAAGTGTGCACATGTAGTTAGAAAAATGGCATCGATAGACTTGCTTGATGATGTAAACCTTCAGTGTAATGTCTGAAAAGCATGATAAAGTGAAGTATAAGAAAATGAGGTATGCCTGTGTTATTCCTATTTAAGTCTGAAATTAACCCCATGTTAATGTAGAAGGTAGATTATTCCAGGGAATGTCTTAAGACAAAAAAATTTGTTCTTTTCCTATTAATCACGGAATTCTAGCAGTGAAGAAATGCACAGCCTCTCTTTGAAGGCCCTGCTGTCTTCTTGTGGGAATAAAGATGGAGGAGGTTCTGTATTTGCGATATGAGATGGCAGTAATCTCTGTTACGTTGCCTTTATAACTTGGCTATTGTGAACTAATGCACAGGGCAAGTATGTCATTTTCTACCTGCCTCTTCAAGGAAGATATCCATAGATAATTAGTATTAACTGGAAGAATATTTATCTTTTTTTTTTTCCTAGAATTCATTGAAGTGATTTCTTCGGCCCTTTTTCATAAGTGGCAAAATAGTAAACTCTGTGAAATCCTGCTGTGGTGAAGCCTTTCAGATTTTTTTACCCGTCTTTAGCGTGAATATGTTTCTCAAATTATTGTAGGCTCCCAATTTGTTCTTCCCTTTTTTTTCTTTTTTGAGACAGGGACTTGGTCTGTTACCCAGGCTGGATCACAGCCTCATTGCAAGCTTGAACTGCTGGGCTCAAGTGATTCTCCCTCCTCAGCCTGCTGAGTAGCTGGGACTACAGGTGCATGCCACCATGCCTGGCTAATTTTTGTATGTTTTGTAGGCATAGGGTTTTGCCATGTTGCCCAGGCTGGCCTTGAACTTCTGGGTTAAAGCAATCTGCCTGCCTTGGCCTCCCAAAGTACTGGGGAATTATAGGTGTGAACTCCCATGCCCCTCCTTTTCCTATTGTTTACTGACTCTTGGCCAGTATACAATTTTATAGAGAGTTTTACAAATATAAAAATATGGGGAACTTCTTGTACAACAGTTTTGCATTTGGAGATTAAACTGTTGAGTCAAGATACAAGTTAGATTTTTATTTTAAAGTTGTTGATTAATTCGGTCTAATAAGAATGATGAATAGAAAGAATATATAGAAAATGTCCTTTTTGATAGACTTCCATTTAAATATATAAAGGTACTCAAACATATTTGTTTATATATTGGAACACTTGAAATTTTTATTGGCGTTTTTCCCCTTTCCTTCACAGATGGATGGAACGCCTTCAGAATCAGAGAAGCTTTACTCATTTTATGATCTGGAGTCAAGTAAGTGATTGTCTATCAGCATCTTAAAAAAAATTTCTATGATTTGTTTGCTGAGTTGGTGAAAAGATTTATTTTTAACTTTGTTTTTCTGTTTCTTTATAATGTGATGCAAACCTAACAAGATTTATTTTTATATACAACTGTCACTCTGGTTTATTCCACTTATTCTGGAGTAGCTCTGTCCTGATAGGGGTTAGTAAAGCACCATAAAGATGTTCAGGTTAGATGGGGTAGTGTAACCATTGCTCTGTCGCCCAGGCTGGAGTGTGGTGGTGCGATCTCAGCTCACTGCAAGCTCTGCCTCCCGGGTTCACTCCATTCTCCTGCCTCAGCCTCCCGAGTAGCTGGGACTACAGGCGCCCGCCACCATACCTGGCTAATTTTTTTGTATTTTTAGTAGAGATGGGGTTTCACCATGTTAGCCAGGATGGTCTCGATCTCCTGACCTCATGATCCACCCGCCTCGGCCTCCCAAAGTGCTAGGATTACAGGCGTGAGCCACCGAGCCCGGCCAACGAAATCATTTTTCTTGTTTTTTTTCCTTCCTGTTTCCCTTCTTCTC
>NW_022323661.1:0-1947 GCF_002776525.5 Piliocolobus tephrosceles
GAGAAGAAGGGAAACAGGAAGGAAAAAAAACAAGAAAAATGATTTCGTTGGCCGGGCTCGGTGGCTCACGCCTGTAATCCTAGCACTTTGGGAGGCCGAGGCGGGTGGATCATGAGGTCAGGAGATCGAGACCATCCTGGCTAACATGGTGAAACCCCATCTCTACTAAAAATACAAAAAAATTAGCCAGGTATGGTGGCGGGCGCCTGTAGTCCCAGCTACTCGGGAGGCTGAGGCAGGAGAATGGAGTGAACCCGGGAGGCAGAGCTTGCAGTGAGCTGAGATCGCACCACCACACTCCAGCCTGGGCGACAGAGCAATGGTTACACTACCCCATCTAACCTGAACATCTTTATGGTGCTTTACTAACCCCTATCAGGACAGAGCTACTCCAGAATAAGTGGAATAAACCAGAGTGACAGTTGTATATAAAAATAAATCTTGTTAGGTTTGCATCACATTATAAAGAAACAGAAAAACAAAGTTAAAAATAAATCTTTTCACCAACTCAGCAAACAAATCATAGAAATTTTTTTTAAGATGCTGATAGACAATCACTTACTTGACTCCAGATCATAAAATGAGTAAAGCTTCTCTGATTCTGAAGGCGTTCCATCCATCTGTGAAGGAAAGGGGAAAAACGCCAATAAAAATTTCAAGTGTTCCAATATATAAACAAATATGTTTGAGTACCTTTATATATTTAAATGGAAGTCTATCAAAAAGGACATTTTCTATATATTCTTTCTATTCATCATTCTTATTAGACCGAATTAATCAACAACTTTAAAATAAAAATCTAACTTGTATCTTGACTCAACAGTTTAATCTCCAAATGCAAAACTGTTGTACAAGAAGTTCCCCATATTTTTATATTTGTAAAACTCTCTATAAAATTGTATACTGGCCAAGAGTCAGTAAACAATAGGAAAAGGAGGGGCATGGGAGTTCACACCTATAATTCCCCAGTACTTTGGGAGGCCAAGGCAGGCAGATTGCTTTAACCCAGAAGTTCAAGGCCAGCCTGGGCAACATGGCAAAACCCTATGCCTACAAAACATACAAAAATTAGCCAGGCATGGTGGCATGCACCTGTAGTCCCAGCTACTCAGCAGGCTGAGGAGGGAGAATCACTTGAGCCCAGCAGTTCAAGCTTGCAATGAGGCTGTGATCCAGCCTGGGTAACAGACCAAGTCCCTGTCTCAAAAAAGAAAAAAAAGGGAAGAACAAATTGGGAGCCTACAATAATTTGAGAAACATATTCACGCTAAAGACGGGTAAAAAAATCTGAAAGGCTTCACCACAGCAGGATTTCACAGAGTTTACTATTTTGCCACTTATGAAAAAGGGCCGAAGAAATCACTTCAATGAATTCTAGGAAAAAAAAAAAGATAAATATTCTTCCAGTTAATACTAATTATCTATGGATATCTTCCTTGAAGAGGCAGGTAGAAAATGACATACTTGCCCTGTGCATTAGTTCACAATAGCCAAGTTATAAAGGCAACGTAACAGAGATTACTGCCATCTCATATCGCAAATACAGAACCTCCTCCATCTTTATTCCCACAAGAAGACAGCAGGGCCTTCAAAGAGAGGCTGTGCATTTCTTCACTGCTAGAATTCCGTGATTAATAGGAAAAGAACAAATTTTTTTGTCTTAAGACATTCCCTGGAATAATCTACCTTCTACATTAACATGGGGTTAATTTCAGACTTAAATAGGAATAACACAGGCATACCTCATTTTCTTATACTTCACTTTATCATGCTTTTCAGACATTACACTGAAGGTTTACATCATCAAGCAAGTCTATCGATGCCATTTTTCTAACTACATGTGCACACTTTGTGTCTATGTGCGACATTTTGGAATTCTCACAGTATTTCAAACTTTTTCTTATTATTGTATCTGTTACTGTGACCTGTGATCAGAGATCTTTAATG
>NW_022323662.1:0-1523 GCF_002776525.5 Piliocolobus tephrosceles
TCCATATTGAAGTCCTAACCCTTTGTGCTTCAGAATGTGACTCTAATTTCAAAATTCAAGCTTGACACTTTCCTAGTATTTAAAGACTTAGCTGATAAGATCAGAGGTGATATTAACAATGATTAACAAATATTAACAGTGATATTAATGTTTAACAAATATTAACAATGATTAATAATATTAACAATGATTAACAAATATTAACAGTGATTAACAATCATATTAACAGTCATTAATACCTGATTGTATCATGTAAGTCTTTAAATACTGGGAAAGTGTGAAGCTTGTAGTAACAGATATGGTTTTTAGAAATTCTAATTTTGGTTGAAAATCTGAATTTTTAACATTAGCATCAGATATTGTTCATTGTTTCTCTTGAAGTGAAAGGCTCACTTGATCCTTTTCAAGAAAATGTCACTTAAATACTCAAATCTGAATATCCATAGTTTATCTCTCAGCTATTCTTTCAAGCAAAAATTGTGTTCTGTGAACAAAAAAAAAATGTCTACTCCAGCTCACGGCCCAAACAATCATGCACATGCTTCTTCATGAGACAACCATCATGCTTTGGAATGTGGCAGAAGTACTTAATGTGAATT
The DNA here is from genome assembly GCF_002776525.5 of Piliocolobus tephrosceles. Lineage (NCBI taxonomy): Eukaryota > Metazoa > Chordata > Mammalia > Primates > Cercopithecidae > Piliocolobus > Piliocolobus tephrosceles. The sequence continues at coordinate 600 of NW_022323662.1, forward strand.
TCCCATTTCATCACACAGACTATTGGGGGGAAAGGTAATCAAAATTTGAGATGTAATAAAATCAATAATTATTACAGCTTTACCAAGGACATTTGTTAATAAAACTACTTCCTTCGTTTTTCCTTCCTTCTTTCCTTCTTGCCTTCCTTCCCTCTTTTTAAATTGTAAATTATTGGTATTGAGGTTTCAGCATCAGTAGCTTAATTCTCCATTGCTTTTGCAACACCAGTAAAAATGTCAACAGAATCAGAGACAAATATTGTCTCAGTGTTAGAAAAATAGTTTTGGCCTCAAAAACCTCCTGCTAGGACTTGGAAAAAATGTTATTTTTTGCTCCTCCTTCCTTGCCCAAGGCTCCATGGAACACACTTTGGGAATCATTGTACAATCTTTACATAGTCCTCATTAAGAGCTTTATTTGTTTTCTAGTATTGAAAAAAGAATAAATTTCAGAAACGCTATATAGTTAAACCTCAGATTTTAAAATTCAATGTATCTGTCATCATAACTCTGTTAACAGAAATTAACATTTGCATCTCGCTAATTTGATGTGAACAATATTATATTAAAATACAAACAGAGAAACAGGATAGGGACAAAAGAAAGAGGAGTAAATCTGTGAGTCTGTAAATAAGGAAATTTGATACTGGCACCTTATTACAAAAACTGTGCTATTCTCAGATATTAGGTATTACTATATATACCTACATATGGATGTGTGTGAATGAATCTAAATAGACATAGTTGTAACCACATGTAAGTTTGCACACAATTCCTCCCATAATGTGAGTTCAATTCTTTTCAAGAAGACTCTTTCATCTTTATACAGTTGCAAGGTAAAGTGTCTGTATTGGTTTAATTGTGTTCTCCCTAAATTTCCATATTGAAGTCCTAACCCTTTGTGCTTCAGAATGTGACTCTAAT
>NW_022323663.1:0-1523 GCF_002776525.5 Piliocolobus tephrosceles
ATTAGAGTCACATTCTGAAGCACAAAGGGTTAGGACTTCAATATGGAAATTTAGGGAGAACACAATTAAACCAATACAGACACTTTACCTTGCAACTGTATAAAGATGAAAGAGTCTTCTTGAAAAGAATTGAACTCACATTATGGGAGGAATTGTGTGCAAACTTACATGTGGTTACAACTATGTCTATTTAGATTCATTCACACACATCCATATGTAGGTATATATAGTAATACCTAATATCTGAGAATAGCACAGTTTTTGTAATAAGGTGCCAGTATCAAATTTCCTTATTTACAGACTCACAGATTTACTCCTCTTTCTTTTGTCCCTATCCTGTTTCTCTGTTTGTATTTTAATATAATATTGTTCACATCAAATTAGCGAGATGCAAATGTTAATTTCTGTTAACAGAGTTATGATGACAGATACATTGAATTTTAAAATCTGAGGTTTAACTATATAGCGTTTCTGAAATTTATTCTTTTTTCAATACTAGAAAACAAATAAAGCTCTTAATGAGGACTATGTAAAGATTGTACAATGATTCCCAAAGTGTGTTCCATGGAGCCTTGGGCAAGGAAGGAGGAGCAAAAAATAACATTTTTTCCAAGTCCTAGCAGGAGGTTTTTGAGGCCAAAACTATTTTTCTAACACTGAGACAATATTTGTCTCTGATTCTGTTGACATTTTTACTGGTGTTGCAAAAGCAATGGAGAATTAAGCTACTGATGCTGAAACCTCAATACCAATAATTTACAATTTAAAAAGAGGGAAGGAAGGCAAGAAGGAAAGAAGGAAGGAAAAACGAAGGAAGTAGTTTTATTAACAAATGTCCTTGGTAAAGCTGTAATAATTATTGATTTTATTACATCTCAAATTTTGATTACCTTTCCCCCCAATAGTCTGTGTGATGAAATGGGAAATTCACATTAAGTACTTCTGCCACATTCCAAAGCATGATGGTTGTCTCATGAAGAAGCATGTGCATGATTGTTTGGGCCGTGAGCTGGAGTAGACATTTTTTTTTTGTTCACAGAACACAATTTTTGCTTGAAAGAATAGCTGAGAGATAAACTATGGATATTCAGATTTGAGTATTTAAGTGACATTTTCTTGAAAAGGATCAAGTGAGCCTTTCACTTCAAGAGAAACAATGAACAATATCTGATGCTAATGTTAAAAATTCAGATTTTCAACCAAAATTAGAATTTCTAAAAACCATATCTGTTACTACAAGCTTCACACTTTCCCAGTATTTAAAGACTTACATGATACAATCAGGTATTAATGACTGTTAATATGATTGTTAATCACTGTTAATATTTGTTAATCATTGTTAATATTATTAATCATTGTTAATATTTGTTAAACATTAATATCACTGTTAATATTTGTTAATCATTGTTAATATCACCTCTGATCTTATCAGCTAAGTCTTTAAATACTAGGAAAGTGTCAAGCTTGAATTTTGAAATTAGAGTCACATTCTGAAGCACAAAGGGTTAGGACTTCAATATGGA
>NW_022323664.1:0-1073 GCF_002776525.5 Piliocolobus tephrosceles
CAGTTTCTTGGAACGCTTCTTTCTGGGTTTTATTTCAGGATATTTCACTTTTTGCCATAGTTTACAATGTGCTGTAAAATATCACTTTCAGTTTTACAGGAACAATGTTCATACTCTGTCTTATGTGAAAAGAGGTGTAACTGACTGAGTGGAATGTACACCTCTCAAAGCAGTTTTTAAGAAAGCTTCTTTCCAGTATTAATCTGGAGATATTTCCTGTTACCCCACAGTCGTGAATGGGCTCCCAAATGTCCCTTTGTGAATCCATCTGGGATGTAGCTTCAGAACAGCATAATAGAAATAAAGTTTTATCTATGTGACAGGAATAGACATATCTATCACAAAGCAACTTCCCAGAAATCTTCTTTCCAGTTTTTGTTTGAGGATATTCCCTTTTACACCATAGCAGTCCATATACTCCCAAATTTCCCCTCATTGCGTTTCTCCAAAAGGATTTCCCCAATCCTCTAAGAGAAGAACAGTATAACTCTGTGAGTCGAATGCACAGGTCACAAAGCAACTCTTCAGAAATCTCTCCAGTTTCTATCTGAAGACAGTTTCATTTTCACCATAAGCCTCAAAGCACTCCCAAGTATCACTTCACAGACTAAACAAAAACAGTGTTACAATACTGTTCAATGGAAACAGAAGCTTTACTGTGCGAGTGGACTCCACGTGACCTAGAGCAGTTTCTTAGAAAGTGCCCTTCTTGTTTTCATCGGAGGGTATTTCTTTTTCAACATATTTTTAAGAGCATTCCCTAATGTTATTTCTCAGTTTCCACAGAAACAGTGGTTTCAGACTGCTCAATCCAAAGAATGGTTTAACCCTATGAGATGAAAACACACATCACAAGCAGTTGCTCCAAAAGCTTCTCTCCAGTTTTCATTGGAAGACGTTTCCTTTCTCACCACAAGTCTCCGGGCGAGACTTAATATCCCTTCACAGATTCCTCAAAGACAGTTTCCAATCTGGGCAACGTAGTGTAAGTTTTAATTCTTTGAAATGAATGCCCAGACCAGAGAACAGTTTCTTGGAACGCTTCTTTCTGGGTTTTATTTCAGGATATTTCA
>NW_022323665.1:0-1305 GCF_002776525.5 Piliocolobus tephrosceles
GAGATCAAACCAACAAACAAATATCTCCAAACAGGTGTCATACGCAAACTAGCAAATGGTATAAGCGCGTACATTAATTCATAATCATATTGTCGCAAATCTTTATCTTATTGATAAAACTAAAAATAACATTATTACATTCAAATATACGTTAGATAAGTATATGATCGTATTTAAAAAAGAGCTATACTTATTCCTAAATCTGAATATATCGCGTGATGCGCACACCGCGAGAATTCGATGCAAGTTTTTTATAGGTTGACAGTACTCGACCGAACAAATATCAAGGTCCTATGACATAATCCCATTAAAGAGATTAAGCCGGTAAAACCTATCATTTATCATTCCGGTAACCATACCACGCACACTCTATAATCACTTTGAATCGAAAACCCGGCGCCCCTGCATATGCCTATTTTAAGATGAAATTATTCCCCATATCTCAAAACAGGTACGCATTCGAAATCTAAAAAATAGTATAGCACGTAAAATAATTCATAATCATATTTGTTGATAGTTTATCTATCGCTATAACAATAAAATAACACTACTACCCGCCGAATACGTTGGATAACGTTTATGATCGTATTTAAAATAAGCCTATACTCGTGTCCAGATTTAGATATGACACGATGCGCACACCGCAAGAATCGAAAGTAAGTGATATAGATTTTGCAGTACTCGACCGAACAAAAATCAAGGTTCTATATGACACAACCTCATTGAGAGAATTACGTCAGTACCTATCATTTATCATTACAGTAACCATACAATTATCTATAATCACTATTATTCGTAAACTCCGGCGCCCCTGCATATGCCTATTTTAAGATGAAACCGGGATCCTATATCTTAAAACAGGTGTGGCATTCACCATCTGATCCATAGTATAGCGCTGTAAATTAATTCATAATCATATTTCTATAGCCTATCATATCGTTATAACTATAAATAACACTATAACACTCCGAGTACGTTAAAAAACGTATATGATCGTATTTAATGTAGGCCTATACTCGTGTCTAAATTCGAATATGACACGATGCGCACACCGCAAGAATCCAAAGTAAGTGGTATAGATTTGCAGTACTCGACCGAACAAAAAATCAAGGTTCTATATGACACAACCTCATTGAGAGAATCACGTCAGTACCTATCATTTATCATTACAGTAACTATACAATTATCTATATACACTATTATTCGAAAACGCGGCGCCCCTGCATATGCCTATTTGAGATTAAATCGGGATCCTATATCTCAAAACAGGTGTGTCATACACAACTTAGTCCATAGTATAGCGCC
>NW_022323666.1:0-1073 GCF_002776525.5 Piliocolobus tephrosceles
TGAAATATCCTGAAATAAAACCCAGAAAGAAGCGTTCCAAGAAACTGTTCTCTGGTCTGGGCATTCATTTCAAAGAATTAAAACTTACACTACGTTGCCCAGATTGGAAACTGTCTTTGAGGAATCTGTGAAGGGATATTAAGTCTCGCCCGGAGACTTGTGGTGAGAAAGGAAACGTCTTCCAATGAAAACTGGAGAGAAGCTTTTGGAGCAACTGCTTGTGATGTGTGTTTTCATCTCATAGGGTTAAACCATTCTTTGGATTGAGCAGTCTGAAACCACTGTTTCTGTGGAAACTGAGAAATAACATTAGGGAATGCTCTTAAAAATATGTTGAAAAAGAAATACCCTCCGATGAAAACAAGAAGGGCACTTTCTAAGAAACTGCTCTAGGTCACGTGGAGTCCACTCGCACAGTAAAGCTTCTGTTTCCATTGAACAGTATTGTAACACTGTTTTTGTTTAGTCTGTGAAGTGATACTTGGGAGTGCTTTGAGGCTTATGGTGAAAATGAAACTGTCTTCAGATAGAAACTGGAGAGATTTCTGAAGAGTTGCTTTGTGACCTGTGCATTCGACTCACAGAGTTATACTGTTCTTCTCTTAGAGGATTGGGGAAATCCTTTTGGAGAAACGCAATGAGGGGAAATTTGGGAGTATATGGACTGCTATGGTGTAAAAGGGAATATCCTCAAACAAAAACTGGAAAGAAGATTTCTGGGAAGTTGCTTTGTGATAGATATGTCTATTCCTGTCACATAGATAAAACTTTATTTCTATTATGCTGTTCTGAAGCTACATCCCAGATGGATTCACAAAGGGACATTTGGGAGCCCATTCACGACTGTGGGGTAACAGGAAATATCTCCAGATTAATACTGGAAAGAAGCTTTCTTAAAAACTGCTTTGAGAGGTGTACATTCCACTCAGTCAGTTACACCTCTTTTCACATAAGACAGAGTATGAACATTGTTCCTGTAAAACTGAAAGTGATATTTTACAGCACATTGTAAACTATGGCAAAAAGTGAAATATCCTGAAATAAAACCCAGAAAGAAGCGTTCCAAGAAACTG
>NW_022323667.1:0-15308 GCF_002776525.5 Piliocolobus tephrosceles
TATATGTGCCACATTTTCTTAATCCAGTCTGTCACTGATGGACATTTGGGTTGATTCCAAAAATTGCTACCTAAAATATTGATAATTATGGAAGCTAAATGCTGAATACATGGTAGTTCATACACTTATTTTCTCTACTTTCATATATATATTCAACATTTTCATAATATGAAACCTAAAAAAAGATAAAAAATAAGATGCCTATTTCTCAAGTTAATGTAATTGTAATAGTCTTTGCAGAGACGTGGTTTAAAAAGAACTATCAGTAATAAAAGATGTTCCTAAAAAAAAAAAAAAAAAAAAAAAAAAGAGCCAGGCAAATTCCCTCCCTCTGAGATTTGGCAGCATCCTCTCCCCTCTGCCCCTGCTGCAGGCGACTGGTCTAAGCTGTTCACCACGCGTGCCTTGCATTTGTCCCCTACCTGTGCCATTGCTCATTCGGACTCTTCCGCCATGATTCCTTCTCTTCCCTGATAACCAACTCTGCTGCTCAAAACCCTGCTAATCCTTCAAAGCCCCACAGGCCTTTACTGATCCCCCAACCAGATATGAACTTTCTGTCTACCTCTGGGAAGTTTTTCACAATCTTTTTAGATCAGGTACTACTCCCTAGGGACGCAAGGACTATTACTCTGACACCTCATCTCGCTCCTCTGCCCTGCCGAACCAGCCTCAAACTCCCGCTATCCTGGCCCTCACCGCCCAAACCCAATTTTTATGCTCAACTGGTCTTTCGACTTTGTTCCTCTATGCTTCTTGCTTTGACCTGGAACTTTCAGATTTGGAGCCTACTGTTTCCATCTGTGTCTTGGCAGTCCTAGCTCCTGGCTGTAAATGTGTATATATGTTCCCTTGATACTACTGTACTGACAAACCAGTCAACAAGTTTCCAGTTTCCAGAGCCCTTTCTGCTGCCCTTGTCAGACCCCAGGTCACACTCCCCCAGCTGCCCACTGAGCACTGCTGGCCAGGCTTTAGCCATTGGGTCATGTCATTAACTTCATAGATATAGAATATTTTTCTTGGATCTTAATTCTTTGTGTGCTTGTCTCACACTCTCAGCCTCTTAAGGATGGAGTCTGCGATGCCCGGCCCAGTGCCTTGCAAACAAGAGCTCAGAAGATATTAACTCAACACTGTTTGAACACGGGCACCTTAAGGTGACTCGGGCAGCTCCCCGTGGGTTCCAGCCATGGCCACAACTCAGGGTGCTGCTCACTCACAGCTAGGCACAGGTTACGCTGTCTCTTAAGGTTGATAACTGGACACTTCCAGAATAAAAAGGACCAAATGTCCCCATTTTGAATGTATGCCCCCTGCTGTGTTCCCAGGACCCCTCAGTGTCCTCCTTTCCTGCTTTTCCTCAACTTGCACGTGATGACCAGTCACCAGAAAAAAGAGACTCTCTCCAGCTAGTCTGTGGGGTCCCTGAGGCCAGGTGGTGGGCCTTTTTGTATGTCTGTATCTCCTCAGGGCCAAGCCCATGCCTGCTCCATGCTGCGCCTAGAGTTTGCACTCATTACAGTTTGTGGCTTGAACACCTTCTGCCCTAGCCGTGCCCTCTGTTCTTGCCAGGTTTGCTTTCTGTGGTTGCTAGAATCTTTCCTCTCTCCTTTAAACTTCTGCCTGAGTATTTAATAACATTTGCATTTTGATTTTTAATTATTAATGTATTCTCCATTTATTATTTATAAGAGAAAAGGTGGAAGACAGAAGGGCCAGTGGGAAACTGATGGCATCACCCAGGGGTCAGACAAGCTTCGGTTTGAATCCTGCTGTGCTAGTTCTCTATTGCTATGCAACTGATTGCCTCAACGTGATTCATAATAACACAAGTGTTTCTTATTTCATTTTCAGTGAGGCAGGAATTTAGGGGTGACTTAGCTGGGAGGCTCCAGTTAAGAATTTCTCATGTGGTTGCAGTCAAGATGTCAGCTGAGGCTGAGTTATCTGAAAGCTTGACTGAGGTTGGAGGATTCACATCTAACATGGTTCACCCTCTTGGCTTTTGGCAGGAGGCTTCAGTTTCTCGCCATATGGGCCTCTTCATAGACAGCGTGAGTGTCCTCATGACACAGTGGCGAAATTCACCCTCAGCAAGCACTCTGAGAGATGGAAAGCAGAAGCCACATGTCATTTATGGCCTGGCCTCAGAAGCAATATAGCATCACCTCTGCCATATTCTCTTGGTCACATGGACCGATCCTGATTCAATGCGGAGGGGGGCTGGGACTATGGAAGGGCATGGATACCGGAGGTAGGACTCACTCAAGGTCATCTTGGAGGCTGGCTACCACACCTGCTTATCCGGGGAGCGTCTTTGTGCAAGTTATTTAACCTCCCGAAGCCTCAGTTTGTGCATTTGTAAATAACAATATTTACAGGGATTTGTGAAGATTTAATACTTATCAAGTCCTCTTACAAAGTGCTTCAAACTGCCCCAAGGTCTTCCCCACATTACCCAGGACTCCTCCAGGAAAGCCAACTGCAGCTTCTCTTTTAGAAACCCTCCACATCCTCTGCCCTCATCGCCTCCCCTCTTCATCCTTTCCCTCCTCACCTGTCGGGAAATTTTCTAATCTGGAAGGGTTGTAGGGGGGTGAGCCTCATTCTTCAGCCCTCATGTCCCCAAATCCCATGTCTATGCTGGGGTCCTCCGTGTTCCCCCAGGGACCATGCTTTGGAAACCACGCCTTCAGATGACTGCAGACCCAGCTGACACTTGGACTGTATGTATGGGAGAAATTCTGGACTGGAACCATCCAGCTGAGGGACTCCCAAATTCTTGCCTCATGGAAAGTGTGAAACAAAAATCTTGTTTTAAGTCACTTTGGGAAGAATCTTGCTGGTAACTTCCGCCATCCCCCACCATCCTGTCATCTCCCTGACCATATCAGGACTGATTATTTGCTTGGGAAGAACATCAGAAAAGAAAAAAAAATGTTGTTTTAATAATAATCACCAAGAAATTGGTTATTTTAGAACTCTTATTTTACCAAACACAGGATAAATATAAGACATCACAGGAGTTTCACTCACATCCGTGTGAAGAGACCACCAAGCAGGCTTTGTGTGAGCAACATGGCTGTTTATTTCACCTGGGGCAGCAGGCTGAGTCTGAAAATAGTCAGCGAAGGGAGATGGGGTGGGGCCGTTTTGTAGGATTTGGGTAGGTAAAGGAAAATTACAGTCAAAGGGGGTTGTTCTCTGGTGGGCAGGGGTAGGGGTCACAAGATGCTCAGTGGGGGAGCTTTTGAGCCAGGATGAGCCAGGAGAAGGACTTTCACAAGATAATGTCATCAGGCCATTTTCACTTCTTTTGTGATGCTTCAGTTACTTCAGACCATCTGGATGCGAGTCACGGTCACAGGGGATATGATGGCTTAGCTTGGGCTCAGAGGCCTGACAAGAAGTATCTCCTAACTTTGACTGGCTTCTTGGAGGAGATTACAATCAAGTGCAAATGATCAGCCACCCAGTGTCTTAGTCAAGATTCTCCAGAGAGACAGAACCAATAAGCTAGACACAAAGATGGTTAGATAGATAGATAGATTAGATAGATAGATAGATAGATAGATAGATAGATAGATAGATTAGATAGATAGATTAGATAGATAGATAGATACATACATACATACATACATACATACATACATACAGTAGGTAGGCAGACATAGGGGAGGGATTTTATTAGGGAAATTGGCTTATGTGATTATGAAGACTAAGAAGTCCCACAACAGTCTGTCTGCAAACTAGAGACCCTGGGATGCCAGTAGCCTGGCCCAATCCAAACCCACAGGCCTCAGAACAAGGGAAGCGGATGGTGTAACTCTCAGTCCAAGGCCAAGGACCTGAGAACCCAGGGAGCCTCTGGTGTAGGTCCTGGAGTCCCTAAGCTGGAGATCCTGGAGTTCTGGTGTCCAAGGGCAAGAAAAGAAGGTTGTCCTGCTCCAGGAGAGAGAGAAGAAATCACCTTTCCTCTGACTTTTTGTTCTTTCTGGGCTGCAGCTGATTGGATGGTGCCCACCTACGTTGAGGGGGGGATCTTCCTGATTCAGCCTATCAACTCACACTCTGGTCTCCTGGAGACATCCTCACCAACACACCCAGAAACAATGCCTTCCTAGTTCTCTAGGTATTCCTTAATCCAGCCAAGCTGACACCTCAAATACACCGTCACATGCAAAGTATCAGTTTTCTGGGCTGCTGTAACAAACATCACCAACTGTGTGGCTGAAGGTAGAACTGTGTGGCCTCACAGACCTGGAGGCCGGGAGTCAGAGATCAAGGTGTCAGCAAGGCCTGCTGCCTCCGAAGCCTGGAGGGGGTCCTTCCTTGCCTCTTTCTGGCTTCTAGGGGTCACCAGCATCTGTGCTGTTCCTCGGCTTGCAGCTGCATCACTCCCATCTCTGCCTCTGTCATCCCTTGCTGCTCTCCCCGTGTGCCTGTGTCTTCGCATGATGGTTTTAAAAATAAGGACATTATCATATTGGATTGGGAACCTACCCTACTCCAGTATGACTTCATCTTAAGTAATTATATCCACAATGACACTCTTCAAATAAAGTCACATTCTGCAGTACTGAGGGCCAGAACTTCAACACATCTTTTTTGGAAGAGCACAATTCAGCCCATACACTTGGAGAAGGATGGGGCAGGCCCTGGATCGGTTTCGACTCCTTGTGTAGAAAGTGACTGTGTAAACTCAGGCAGGTGTGGACTATTTCTGCCCCTGCTGCCAGCAGGGATTGAGCCGGGGTGGGGGTGGTTGGCACCAAGCTTCAGGGCGAAGATAATAAGGAGGCTAGGGAATCAGGGTGACCAGAAGTGAGTCAAAGACAATAGTCAGACAGTGAAAAGGAAGACGGTCCCAAATGGAAGCTGGGACAGGCAGGGAACAAAGAAATGAGCACGTTCAGATGACCAGATACTCTTGTAAGTTGAAATGTTGAAACACTTGAAAAATGACAGTTAGTTAGGATGGCAGGAAGAGGGAGGCCCAGGCAGAAGCTTCAGATACCTTCGTATGAGACAGTTGTGGGAATAGAAGAGACTTCCAGGGGCACGTTCTCGGAACTTCCGGAGATGGTGTGTGTTGTCGAGGCACAGTGTGGAGAAACACTCACCTCTTTGAAAAGTAACAATGGAACAACTTTTTTCTCTGCTGGGAGGCAAAGATGAAGGCGTATGCGCCCCAGTGTGGAGCCCTCTTCAGCTAATATTCACTGTCTCATCTCCTTCCCCAAGTGGCTTAAACCAGTCGAAGGCCACTGTTTGGCTTCAGTCATGGCTCCCAGACTGCACTTGTGACTTAGCCTACACCCATTATCAGCTGATACCCACATTTTGTTCAGTTGGTTTATTTAATTAAATTAATTAGTTAATTAATCTATTTAGAGACAGTGTCTCTCTCTGTCGCTCAGGCTGGCATGCAGTGGCATGATCTCGGTTCACTGCAACCTCTGCCTCCCGGGTTCAAGCGATTCTCCTGCCTCAGCCTCCTGAGTAGCTGGGATTACAGGCGCCCACCGCCACACCCGGCTAACTGTTGTATTTTTAGTAGAGACAGGGTTTCACCATGTTGGCCAGGCCGGTCTTGAACTCCTGACCTCAGGTGATCCACCCACCTTGGCCTCCCAAAGTGCTGGGATTACAGGCGTGAGCCACTGTGCCCGGCGGGTTTAATTATTTTAAAAAGTCACTCTGCAACTTCAAAGTGGCTGCTTTGAAGTTATCTTGTGAGCAAAACTTGCTCATGTGAAAGGAAAAGAAATCTCAAGACCCCAAAATCACAAAGCCAAGGGAAAAGTCAAGCCAGGAACTGCATCAGGCCAACCTGCCTCTCATCTTATTCCTAAATAAGATGGCTACAAAGATTTTAACAAAGCTACATACCTTCCTTACAATTTGTCCACAAGAAAATTCCTTGTAGGCCTTCCGATCTTTACCCTAAAACAGCTCTCTTGAATTGCACCCTGGCAATGTAAACTGATAGCTTACCTTCACAGGTGTGGGACAAAAGTCATCCCTCCGCTCACCTGAGACAAACGCATATTTGATTGCTTCCTCTGCCTTATTGTTTATGTAAAACTGCAGATTCACTGAGCCAGACTAAATTGTGTATTCATTGAAAGGCTGATCAAGGACTCAAAACAATGCAACCTTTTGTCTCTTTTCTACCTTTGTCTCTTATCTACATCCCCCTCCCCTTCCCGGACCAAACCAATGTACATCTTACACATATTGATTGACGTCTCCTGTCTCCCTAACATGTATAAAAGCAAGCTGCACCCTGACTACCTTGGACAGATGTCGTCAGGACCTCCTGAGGCTGTCGTGGGCACGCCCCTTAACTTTGGCAAAATAAATGTTCTAAATTGATTGAGATCTGTCTCAGATACTTTTGGATTCCCATCCATCACTAAAGGCACATTTCATACTGACTGCTTCATGGAGAAATTTAGGCAAGTTTGGAGAGACATCTGTTCCTGTGAATTCTATAAATATTTTCAAATCCATTCAATCTTTCAAAAATTACTTAAGTGTCTACTGTGTGCCTCAAAATGGAATGTAAGGTCAGTCTAGAGAGAAGGGACAAGAGAGAGATTCAAGTTCAGGCAAGCCTTTATTAACCTGCGGGCTGCCCTCTAACAGTCAGAGGAGCAGCCCTGAGCTTACAAAATGAGGAGTTTATACTGGGGAGGGGAGTTTGGGGGAGTTCTTTGGTATGGCCGCATCCCGGGGTTGTTTGCTGATTAATTTTGCCACATATTGCCTTGTGATGCTTACGGTAGAATTTATAGGCGGGTATAGGTAAAATTGGTTTATGCTTCACGACCTCCCCCTGTGCGGTCCGATGGCTTGTAATTGGGGTTTGCTTATCGCACCAAGGCCCGATAGGTGAAGTCTGCTGGCTTCACTTCGACGCCTCGACAAGGGCTTAGAAACGTCATGGGGCTCAAGGGGAAGGGTGGGCGGCACGAGGATGTGCAGAGCGTAAGCAGGAGGAGTGGGCAGCGCGGAGAGGTTCGGGGGAAGTGTCCGCAGTACCAAGAAGCTTTTTTGGAGAGGTTTGTCCCTAACAGAGATATTCTGCCTTTCCTAAGGAATTACTCACCTGGTTTGTAAACTTGACGTATGTGATATCTTCGGGTAAGTTTTTTAGTTTAAAATACTTCTATCTTTTTTTTAGTTTAGCAAGGGTAATTTTAGAAAATGATTTCTAAATTAGAAGTAAAATTCTTAACAATAACTTAATATTAACAAGAACTTCTTTTTTGTTTTGTTGTTTTGTTTTTTTGTGACGGAGTTTCACTCTTGTTGCCCAGGCTGGAGTGCAATGGTGCAATCTCGGCTCACTGCAACCTCCACCTCCTGGGTTGAAGTGATTCTCCTGCCTCAGCCTCCTGAGTAGCTGGGATTACAGGCAGGCACCACCACGTCCAGCTAATTTTGTATTTTTAGTAGAGACGGGTTTTCCCTATTGGTCAGTCTGGTCTCAGACTCCCGACTTCACGTGATCTGCCCGCCTCAGCTTCCCAAAATTCTGGGATTACAGGCATGAGCCACCGCGCCCGGCAACAATAACTTCATAATAATTTTGGGTCCTCTTCAAACTCATCATTGGGAAAAATATTTTCAACCAAAAGCCTTAGACTATTAAAGGAAAGTTGTTTCTTAATTTGGAAAACTTGTTATTGGAACAGAGAAGGCTTTTTCACATTGGAGAACTCACCAACACAAATCGTTTTGTTTTTAAGGGGAGCACAAGATGAATCTCAAAAACATTATACGGCTAAAAGAAGCCAGACACAAAAGAGTATATTTATGTGAAATTCTAGAAGAGTCTAAACTAATCTATAGTGACAAAAAGCAGATCAGTGGTGGCCTGCGGCTGGGATAAGGGAGGAGGCTGACTGCAGAGAGGCTAGAGGGAACTTGCTGGGGGAATGAAAAGTTCTGTATCATGATCGTGCCAGTGGTTACACAGATGTCTACATTTTCCAAAACTCATCAAAGTGCACATTTAATTCTATGTAAATTATACATCAGTAAAATTTAAAAGCAAGAACATAAATGCAACCTGGAGCTAGGATCTGATCAGACAGGAATTTTGAAAGGAATATATATATATATATATATTCTCTTCCTGTTTTTCTTTGAAGAGTTTTATTGAAGTATAATTTAGGTACCATAAAACTCGCCTGTTCTAAGTGTACAATTCAATAACATAGTAAATGTATGGAGCTGTGCAACCACCATCATAATCCAATTTTACAGTGTTTCCATCACCCCAATAAAATCTCTCATGACCGTTGGCTGTCAGTCCCCATTGGGCTAAGCAAGCACTTTTAATAGGCTGAGCGCATGTGCCAGGGAGCCTGTGCAAGACTCTGGCCTCCGTGGGCTCGGCTTGCTTTGGGGCAGCTTCAAGCGCTGTCCCTCAGGGGCCCCACCCAGGCAGGCTCTTCATCTGCCTGCAGTCACAAGTGTGACATCTACTCTGCTCCTTGGGTCCCCAGTGCACAGGGCATGAGGAAGACTGTGGCCATCCTGCTGCTCTCTGCAGCCAGCACTGTCCGGTCACAGGGCAGCAGAGCCCCTCACTCCCTGCCGTCCCAGCTCCAGGCCACCTGCTTCCCTTCTGTGACCAGGTTGGTTGCGACTGGACAGGGCTCAAGTGCACAGCCTCTGCTCCTGCCAGCTGCCTGGGAGCAGGCCCAGGAGGAGCCTGTCCTGCCTGTCAGCTGTTGCCCGGAGCAGTGACAAGCACTGGACTGAATCTTCCCGCAGCAACACGGCACGTAGAGAGAACACACACACGCTCACGGTAGACTTGGAACAACTTAGCCCCACTTTAGGCCATAATTGTGTCTAATCTAAAAAGGCTGACACATACCCAGAAACAAGCGGTAAAGCTGCAACCTTCATCTTCGGAAGTCAAGGGGAACCGGCTGGCTGGAAGGCGGAGGACAAATAAGTCTCCCTTCCACGCGTCCACTGGATCGTAAAATCAAGGCAAGAGCTCACGCACGACTGACTTTGTATGCCCGTCCCTGGGATTCTACGGGTAGAATTTGGAAGCGAACAAAATAACCATAATTGGCTTACACGTAGACTGTCACAGTCGAAGAGTATGTGTAAGGAGAGTGCGCTCTGTTGCAGGAGAGGGTTAGCTCTTGCTCTTTTAAGGGAGCCGATAACTGGTTTGCTCAGTTCTGAGCTGTGGACCAGCTGCCAAGACGGGTCCGTCTTTGGAGAGCAGTATGACAGGCTGAGTGTCCCTGGAGAGCTACTTTTAGTATTAAAAATAAGTTTTAAAAATATGGAATGTTGGGGCTGGGTGAAGTCAGCCAACAAGCAGCTCGTGGGCTCCTGGGCACATTCACATTGCTTTTCTAGACAGCGTATTATTAGGTCACTGCTATCAAGGCTGGGTTTATCATTTTCAAGGGCCAGTGCAAGATAAAAACATGGATCTACATGCTTATAAAGAAGGAAAAGGCTTGTTTCCTTTCCTTTGCAGTCTCTCTTTTTCTTTCTTGACCTGATAAGGCATTTTTAAAATTTGCTATTTAGTATGCTCTTTTGGTCATGGTGGCATGCACAGGCCCCCAGTGGGAGTGGAGGGCAGTGGCAGCTGCTGGTTGAGGGTGAGAGTGGGCAACTGAGCCCAGAAAGGCTGGGAGGCAGCAGGAGTGGGACTGCATGTGAGCTGAGGCTCCAAACCCCCCTGGAGCATGTTCCATTGGACTTCACTCATATAGCATAGATTCAAAGATCAAATTATTAGGAATTTCAACATGCCAGTTGCAGAGCACCAAAGCCCAGGAGAGGCCCCCTGCTTTGCATGTGGTCCTGGGTGGCTGGCAGGTTGCAGGCTTAGGCAGTCGGCCCTGATGGCTATTTCTCTTTTATCATTTCTATGGAACCTCCTGGGCAGGATTTGTACCCAAATGGGCCAGGAGCCCCTGGGGTGACCAGCAAGTGGAAGCCTCTGAAAGGAAGTTGGCTTGATGCCAGTTCTCCTACTTGCTCCTTGGAAAACTAAGTTAATCTGTATGAGTCTAACCCTCCTGCCTATAAAATGGACATGTAAATAGCTGCCTTTCAGAGATCTTGTGAGCAGTATCAGAGATATTGCTGCAGGCCTGTATGGACTCACCGCCAGTAACAATAGTACATTCGATCAAATAACTTTTATATTTTAACCCAAGAAGTAAATCAGCTAGAATTTCAGAAATAAGAAGAAAATACATCTATTTAAATTTATGGTTTTATTATTTTTGGGTCTCTGGCATCAAGTCAAATGCCTCAGCAATATTTGGATTTAGTCTGCCAGGTCTCCTTCTTCCTTTTCTTTCCTTCCTTCCTTCCTTCCTTCCTTCCTTCCTTCCTTCCTTCCTTCCTTCCTTCCTTCCTTTCTTTCTTTCTTTCTTTCTTTCTTTCTTTCTTTCTTTCTTTCTTTCTTTCTTTCTTTCTTTCTTTCTTTCTTTCTTTCTTTCTTTCTTTCTTTCTTTCACAGAGTCTTCTTCTGTCACCCAGGCTTGAGTGCAGTGGCACGATCTTGGCTCACTGCAACCTCCACCTCCTGGGTTCAAGTGATTCTCCTGTGTCAGCCTCCTGAGTAGCTGGAACTACAGGCGTGCACCACTATGCCTGGCTAATTTTTGTGTTTTTAGTAGAGACAGGGGTTTCGCCATGTTGGCCAAGCTGCTGTCGAACTCCTGACCTCCGGTGATCCACCTGCCTTGGTCTCTCAAAGTGCTGGGATTCCAGGCATGAGCCACCGCGCCCAACCTCCTTCTTTCTTTTCTACGTAACTTTCCTCCTCCTCATGGTGCATGCCTCTCCCCAGCTGCCGGGTGCCTTATCCAGTGTTGTTCTGTCTGGACTGTGCTCCCCAAGCAGTGGCCTGTGGTTCCAGCTCTCCTGATTCCCCTACCTAAAGTGAAATGTACCTGTCAAATGTCCCCTTAGCTTAAGACTTTGCAGGGTCTTCAGAGAGATTAGATGATGGTGTAATCTATGTTAATCTACCTTTGTTATAGTCCTTGATGACAATGTTATAGTAGGTAACTAGTCAGACATGAGCAGGGGCAGGAGAGGCCCTCACCACCCACCCAACCAGGAATGCCAGGCGACCATCAGGTGATGGTCAGGTGGCTGTTAACTGTCTTCTCCAAAATAGTAATTGGTCACAGCCAGTGCCAGGGAAAGGCAGTCTCCCAATAGATAGAAAAAACCTGGAAGTGGTGATCAGCAGCTTCCGGATAGGATCTCAGGAATGGGGTGCGCGGGCTCAAGCATGCATACTAAGAGGCAAAATGGTGGAATTTAACTGTATATGGCCTATGGGAACACTCAACTGGTGAGGAAAGAACGCCTTAAGTGAGCACGTGAACAACTCCAGTAAACACACTGTGCGTGTTCCTCTCCCAAGTGCTGGCAGGCAGGTCACTGTACATACGGACAGCCCCCCACCAAAGGAAGAATCGGGGAGAGCCGACGCAAGATCCCATAAGCAGGCCAACATATAGAACCTCAAGTCAAAGGTCAAGCCATGTACTTCATCTCTCAAGGCACCCACGTGGCCCTCTTCCAAGTGTACTTTACTTCCTTTTATTCCTGCCCTAAAACTTTTTAATACACTTTCACTTCTGCTCTAAAACTTGCCTCAGTCCTCTCCCCGCCTTATGCCCTCTCAGTCGAATTCTTTCTTCTGAGGAGGCAAGAATCAAGGTTGCCGCAGGCCTGTACGGACTCAACGCCAGTAACAATAATACATTTGAGGAAATAACATATGTTTTCACCCAAGAAGTAAGTTGGCAAGAATTGCAGAACCCCTAGGGCCAGCGGGGGAGGTTTTTGCGAATAGCTGAGAACACCATCTATATGAAGGCGTTGTGAATAAAGCCAGCCTACTTTGGAGGTAGAAGAAACACCCCAGAGAGCAGCTGTAACGTGAGGATTAGCATGGATCAGCTGAGTCCCTGGAGAGCTTCCCAGCCGGATATATAATTTTCAGGTCCAGGAGCTGAATTGGGCACTCAGACATGCTTGTTTGGTTGGCATCGCTTGGTTTTTTAAAATCTGAATGTCAATGCCTTCAAGTGGCGCCAGCCATCTCTGGTTCACTGGAGGCCCTACCTCCCCTATTGTCCGAGTGCCTCCCTTTTGGCTGGGTCATTAGCCCATGCCCCCATAGAGGTGCACAGCTGGTCTGGTTCACTGGAAGGTCAAGGCCAGAGGGCCGGGCTCAAGCTGGGCTCTGCCTTTGCTCCTCGGATTCTTTGCCATTTTTCTGGCATGCCTGTTCAGATGTGCTTTGACTCCCAACAGCCAGCACCTGGAGTTAACCTGACTTGGTGTGCTGGTTTACTAGGGCTGATGCAGCAAAGTTCCACAAACTGGGTGGCTTGAAGCAGCAGACGTTTGTTCTGCCACAGTGAAGGCAACTGGAGTGAAGGCGCCCTGCAGTCAAGGTGTCAGCAGCATTTGTTCCTTTTGGAGACTTGGAGCGGGATCTGTCCCATGCCTCTCTCTGAGCTTCTGGTGGCTGCCAGCGATTCCCGGCCTTCCTTGGCTTGTGCCTGCTGCACTGCAACCTCTGGCTCTGTCTTCAAATGGCATTGTTCTGTGTGTGTGTGTGTGTGTGTGTGTGTGTCTGTCTGTCTGTATTCTCTCCTTATGAGGACACCAGTCGGTGGATTGGGGCCTGCTCTACTCTAGCATGACCTCATCTTAACTGTTTACATCTGCAAAGACACCTTTTCCAAACAAAGCCACATTCTGGGGTTCTGATGAACATGAATTTTGTTGGGGGGACATTATTCAGCCCAGGAACCCCGAGCTCAGGAAGAATCCAGAATGCCTAGGAATTTACACCCCTCCAACTCCTTTTGGCAGAGGAAGTCTATAAGTACTCTACCCCCTGGTCTAGGACTGGCTGCATCATTTACTGGGCCCAGTGGAAAATAAAAACATAGAGCCTCTTGCTATTAATAGAAAATTGTTGAGAATTTGAAGATGGTGAGAGCAGAAGGTTAAACCAAGCATGGGCCCTTCTGAGCACAGGGTCCTGTATAATTGCATACTTCCATGAAGACCCCCACCCTTGCCTCTGATCAGAACGACTCAGAGAGGACACTTGTACTGTCCCTCCTCCTCCGCGCAAGATCAGGCCAACATCGCCCTCTGTGGATCACACCCCCTTGTTTGGCCTCCCTCACTTCTTAGTGCCACCTCCTCATTCTCCTACTGGTTATTCAGTCCTTCGTAAATCCCTTTTACCCAGATTCCATCTCAGGTCTGCTTCTGGGAAACTGAATGTCAGATAGGCAAGGGCAGCTCTGCTCTAACTGGATAATTATTAAAAAAAAAAAATGTGCCTCAGCAGCGTGGCCTTCATGTGGGGGAAGGCAACGTGCTCCATTCCTTTTCTCCACCTAAAGATAACTTCCAAAATAAGTCTTAAAGATGCACTAAGGGGCTGGGCATGGTGGTTAACACCTGTAATCCCAGCACTTGGGGAGGCTGAGGCGGGCAGATCATGAGATTAGGAGTTCAAGACCAGTCTGGCCAACATAGTGAAATCCTGTCTCTACTAAATATGCAAAAAATTAGCCGGGTGTGGTGGCGTGCACCTGTAATCCCAGCTACTCAGGAGGCTGAGTCAGGAGAATCGTGTGAACTTGGGAGGCGGAGGTCACAGTGAGTGGAGATCGCACCGTTGCACTCTAGCCCGGGTGACAGTGTGAGACTCTGTCTCAAAAAAAAAAAAAAAAAAATACTAAGGACTTCTGCCAAGAGAGTATGTGGACTTTGCGTATTCTTCCTGTGAAGCACAACTAAAATCCTTGGACATAGGCAAAACAAACATAAGAAGACTCTGAAAGGTGGAGAGGAGAAGAAAGCCTGGCTAGGGACTTCAGGACCGAAGGAATAACATGATGATGAGTTTCCTGGATTTCTCCCCCTCATGTATGCCAAAGTTAGAACAGAAGCAACTGGGAAACTGGAAATGCCAATGGCACAGACAAAACAAAACATAACAAAAGCCTCAACAACGCTTGCTCTTCCTAGCTAAAGAACCAGGGGAGGGACAGCCTAGCAAGATAAGAAACTGTTAGACAATAATTGCTCTACGCCAGCTAAATGCTACAGAAAAGCCTGTGTTCCCACTCCCACTTATGCAAGCGTAGGATGACTGGAGAGCCAAGAGCTCTACCCTCATCAGGCTGTGAAGGGGTGTCCCAATCTCCCTACCCAGGTGGTGTCAGAGAAGGTCTAGTGGAAAGTCAGGATGTTCACCATCGCCTTGTGATGACAAGGCCACACCCAATGGTGTCACTGGAGACTGTGTCGGGACAGTATGGACAAACTCCTATTCTATCCCATGAAGAAGGTACAGCCCAGTGGGGAGCCAGAGCTTCCACTGTATCCAGTAGTAATGAGGACCCCCAACTCCCCTAGTGTCAAAGGAGGCCACCTGGGGGACCTGGGCTTTGATCCTCACCAGGCAAGAATGAGATGGCAACAACCTCACTTCTTCTGTCAGAGTGGCATCAAAAGAAGGAAGCTAAAAAGAGCATTTAAATAAGATCCAAAGTCTCATAGTATCACAACCAAAATGCCTAGGATTCAATTTTTAAAAACTCATAAAGAACCAGAAAGATCTCGGAATGAAACAAATCAACAGATTTCAACACTTAAGATGACAAAGATGTTAAAGTTATCTGACAAACATTTTAAAGCAGCCATGAAAAATGGTTCAATGAGCAATTATAAACCTGCCTGAAGCAAATGAAACAATAGAAAGTCTCAGCAAAGAAACAGAAGCCATAAAGAAACAAATGGAAATTTTATTTTATTTTATTTATTTATTTATTTATTTATTTATTTATTTATTTTTATAGATATGTATATAATCTATATACAATATATAGATTATATGTGGTTTTATTTTTATTTTTTATTTTTTTTATTATACTTTAAGTTCTAGCGTACATGTGCATAACGTGCAGGTTACATATGTATACATGTGCCATGTTGGTGTGCTGCACCCATCAACTCGTCAGCACTCATCAATTCATCATTTATATCAGGTATAACTCCCCAATGCAATCCCTCCCCCCTCCCCCCTCCCCATGATAGGCCCCAGTGTGTGATGTTCCCCTTCCCGAGTCCAAGTGAGCTCATTGTTCAGTTCCCACCTATGAGTGAGAACATGCGGTGTTTGGTTTTCTCTTCTTGTGATAGTTTGCTAAGAATGATGGTTCCAGCTGCATCCATGTCCCTACAAAGGA